>NW_020955544.1:243580-246120 GCF_003031625.1 Empidonax traillii | reverse complement strand
AAAAAAGAAAAAAAAAAAAAAAAAAAAAAAAAAAAAAAAAAAAAAAAAAAAAAAAAAAAAAAAAAAAAGAAGAAAGAAAACAAACTTAACCAACAAATTTTATTAAACTTTGAAAAGCTGACTCAGAAGCTGTGCAATAGCTCTGATTCAGCTTTCTTAGCCGAGTCAAAGCATCTGGGCACGTGATTCAGAAAACACCACTTTTTCCAAAGGAGGAAATGCCTGTTTTCCCTTGTAATCTCTGTACAAAATTCCTTTGGTAGCACTAACAATTCTTTATTTAAACATGATACAAGTAAATGTGATACTCACAACTCTCTTATTGTGCATCCAATGTTTCAAACCACAGTTAAATACAAACATTTACCATTTGGCCCAATGCCAGCAAAGACAAATTTTCGGCTAAGTCAGTGGTAAAATCTCATTCAACATCCACCTCTTCCACTGAAAACTCTGGCACAACACTGATCACTACCAAAGCCATGAACTGAAGGACTAGGGAAGGAAAAAATAAAAATACACGCTTTTTCATTAGAAAAAAAATAAAATAAAGCCACCCTGAAAACATCCTGCCAACAAACTAAGAGGCTACTAGACAACTGACTAATCCTGCCAGAAACATTTCCAAAAGAATAAACATCTGATTTCTTACAAAGTACATGAAACGGAATTACAGAAGAGCATGAAATGCCACCCTAAGATTCCCTGAGTCACTTAAAATCACAGAATGCGGACAACATATGGGATCTCGGAGGCACCACACAGGCAGCTGAAGTCTACAGTGTTAATGATTTTTAGATTAAAAGAAAATTCTAACCAGCTAATCTGTCTTGCAGTAGTTTCATGCCACCGAGTTTCAAAAGGCACCTGTTAAAACACCTTGAGTTTCTCCCTAAGTGGGACTCTACCAAGTGCCTGGGAAGAGGGGACCAATGACCCATTGTACCACTTCTGCTAATTCCAGTCCTCAGTTAGAGCCCCTTGTGGCACACACACGAGGCACACTTTCCCTTGCATCCCTGCACCTGCAGGCTCTGGTTTCTTCACCAAATACCTGCTTTTTCAGCGTCACGCAATTTCAACTCAAGTTTGACAAGCTTTAATAAATTCGTCACAGATCGTCTTAAAATGTACAATAACTGATCTTCAGGCTTCATAAATATTCACTAGGATCCAGATATGAAATGTAGAAAGCTGTTACATAATTCCTGCGAAGATATCTGAAAGAGGACAATACCAGAATGCCACCTGTATAATTGAAATTAACTAAGGCACAGAGGTTTTACTTATGATGAAGTTATTTAAAAGGACCACACAGCACTGGGGTTTTTTTGACAAGATAAGCTTTTGTCTCCCTTCTTGAGAAAAACAGTAGTAATGAAATGTCTTTCTAATGAGCAAAATATTTCCAGGACTTGTATTTTGCAAAGTACATCTGTCAAAAATTCTGGAATTAATTAATTAATTAATTAATTAATATAAAAAATTCTGTAGCCCACAACTTGTGGTTACATTATTATCTGATAAGAGCCTGTTTTTTAAAGTACAGGATTAACAGTACATTTAATCAATCCTGGTAACACAGGCAGTAGACAGCAAAATTGATTATTGTTCAGATAATAAAATGCTGCATTTTTAAATTATTGGTATTGTCATTACAGTCACAACAAGTATTTTCACCCTCCCTTCTCGTTCTGTTGTAATTCTACGAAAATGTGCTGGCTCTGCAGAAAGACAAGGGTCCATGTCAGGAAAGGTTTTTACAAGGCTAAGAACCAACTCACTGCCTTTTTTTTTTTTTATCTCAGTCACTGGATTGAAAAATTTCAGGTTTATCTGCCAAGAACGACTATTTTAATATCTGCAGAATTAGACAGCCAGTGTCTAAGAATTCTTACAGAACGAGATGACTAGCTCTTGGAAGACTGATGCTGGTTTTCAGAAAATGCTGCGGCTAAAGAAGGCTGCAAAGAAAATAAAACACTAACATAATTTAAAACAAAAAAAACCCCAGGGTGACACCGATAGGTTAGTTTGATATCGGTCTTGCACAAAATCATGGTATATAATCAACAGAAAAATAAAGGATGGTGGTAAGAAGCGATGCTAAACATAGGCTTACAGAAAATAGGTCTCGCTAAATAAATTTGGTATGGCTTTCTGACAAGAATATAGGTTGGACTGGATAAAAATACCTTGTAGTTTCTGACCTACTATACTTAGATCTCTGTAAGATTTAGTGCCACACAACAGTCTGATTTAGAAGTTATTCAACATGAAGAAAACCTGGAATCTAAAACCACCTCATAAATTATTAGGGAGGCTTAGGAAAAATATTTCAAATCCACCTTGTCAATAGTTAAAGCTGTTTTCTTAGCTCTTAAAAATCATAGCTCATTATAGCCTGGAATACTATAAAAAGCTTCTTCCCCTTTAACTTTTTCTGCAGTTGGGAAAAAAGAATATATACACATAGTTAAAGAAAAAGGGAGGAGGTATAAAGTCACTTTAAACTTTGACTCTCATAGATTGTTTTTCAG
>NW_020955544.1:149613-242816 GCF_003031625.1 Empidonax traillii | reverse complement strand
AAAGCTGTTTTCTTAGCTCTTAAAAATCATAGCTCATTATAGCCTGGAATACTATAAAAAGCTTCTTCCCCTTTAACTTTTTCTGCAGTTGGGAAAAAAGAATATATACACATAGTTAAAGAAAAAGGGAGGAGGTATAAAGTCACTTTAAACTTTGACTCTCATAGATTGTTTTTCAGGAAAGAAAACTTCAGCTTTAACAGATTTCCTCAATAAAAAAAAAAAAAAAAAAAAAAAAAAAAAAAAAAAAAAAAAAAAAAAAAAAAAAAAAAAAAAAAAAAAAAAAAAAAAAAAAAAAAAAAAAAAAAAAAAAAAAGCTAATGAAAAATCAGAGCCAGTTCTACACACATGTAACATCTTGCAGTACTAAACTTACCTAGTTTATATTTCTTGCATCCACAGTCACCTGGAAACATTAGAGAGGATCATTTAACACTTTTGACAAGGACAGATGTGCAACAAATTATTATGTATAAGCTGCTTCAGGGTCTTACCATATGGCACACATAAAGGAATTCAAGGAAAGAGGGAAAACGGCATCCCATTTAGCTTGGTTGAAAGCACACACAGGTACTTATTCCAAAAGACCTGGCACAGAGTCAGGTGCTATACCCTGTGCAAGACATTTTTTCCTATTGCATGAATCTCCACTACTGATGCTTTAAGGAAGGCCCAATGCTCCTCAGTGTTTCTGCTGGTCAGTTGAAGGATTACATAAAAGACTGTAGCTGACAGAATCTGCACAGAATACTGGTGAAGGACAAATAAATAAGAGTAGGTCAACCCTGCTCCAGAGATCTACATCATACATCACACTGAATTAATGGCAAAAACATGACTGTATACAGCCCAGCGCAACACACCATACGCATGAAACAAGAGTCATTTCATACTTACAAGGTAAGGAATTCTACTTGGAAATGGAGCAAATCAAAAAGAAATACTCCAAAGACATTGTGAACTCTCAAATGCGTACAGAAACCCAGCAAGCTGGAACTGGCTTCCTGGGCAAAAACATCTCATGGATATTTAATATGGCAAAACACAGCAGGAAAGAGAACTATTGCATCAATACGTAGCCTTAGTGAGATTCTTGATGATGTATTTACCAAGTTCTACTTCCCATTCAAAATGAGAAAAGTTAATGAACATCGATGATGCCTGAAAGCCCTGTCTCAAAAAGAAAAATAATGGCTTTGTTCTCAAAATTGTTCTTATGAGCCTAAGACCCAGAACAGAGAATTTCACAGAAGCTTGTAATTAGTAACACCTATGAAGACAAGAATGACACAAAAGTCATTAAATACTATTAACTAATCATATGGACTGCTATATTCTAAATTAATTACACAAAGACTATCTATTTGTCACTGTGGAGAGTTTAATAAGACTATCTGACCAACAGTGGAATGATGAACAAAAAGTGAGAAAAGATTGTATTGGATTAAATGACAGAATATCACACAGAAGTTCTAAGATGATTAAATAAATAATTGTGTATTTTCACCTACAATAGCCTTCAGTTCTGACCAACTTCTCTCTGTAGTAAAAACAGAGAGGGCTCAGAAAATGGAAAGAGCTCAGAGAGGGGCAAGAAAAATATTAAGTTTTGATGAAACTGAATGCTTCAAGATGCTTAAGACTTCCAAAAGGAAATCAGTCGGTAAAGAGGAAAAGGCAGCAACTGTATAAAATTTGCACAGAGATGTTCAGCAAGGTCTTCTTCTCAGCCTTTGGCAAAATACTAGGGATGCATCATAGTGACCAAAGTTTCACGAAAAACAGTTTTCAGTTCAACTATATTAAATGGCAACAAAATCAAAGTTCATAATAGTGAGCATTTTTAATAGTCCTTACATAGCTCATGAATGCATGGCCCGTTCTTTGGCCCAAACTTTGCATGACTGGCTAGAGAGTTGGGTTTTCACATAAAAGTATATCACATACAAATCACATAAAAATATATAAAAATTTCAAGAACAGAAATCATTTATCCACGTTTGCTATGTTGGAAACTCTCTATTCCTAAAAGTTCAGGCAGAGTTTTAATGACCACTCTAGTAATGCTTTCCCAAAGCACCTTTCAAAGAACCCGACCAGTTGCCCATTGAAGACAAAGGACTGACTTGAAACAATCTACAAATCCTTAAATAGCTGTTAAATGCCACTATCCAGAACAAAAAAAGAGCCTCTTAATCACTCATAGCTCCAAAACCAGGAACTGCACACATCACAGGACACATTAACTCTGTTTTCTCACCCCGATTTTCCCCACGACGCTAAGACTGTCAATAAAAACCGCCTAGCAGAACAAGACCATGAGCTACTTAACTGTCCAAACCAAAACGAATGGGGAATTCGAAGGTGTCAAGCTCTGGAAACGTCTCACATGCAATAATCTATACAACACTAGCATTACCAGGTTTAGCACTGCCCAAGTGCCCAAGGCGGTGGACAAAAGCCTTAAAATCAACATATGGTAACGCCTCAACATCTTTTTTTCTCCAGACACGCCACTTTTTTCAGCGCCAGCTTAGTTTTGTCAGGGTGTGATGAAACAACTATTGTTCCTATCTGCTGGTGATAGCCAAACTCGCCAGGACACCTTTAAGAATGATACATGATTTTATATGATTTTTAGCGCGCCCCACGCCCTGCTGCTTGTCCTCCTAGCACCGAGTGGGGATGAGCCCAAGGATGGCCCGGTGAGGCCAGCCCGGCTCCCTCACACCTGTGCCATGGGCACATCCTCGCCAGCGAGCAGGAACCGCCCGAATTCCCGCTCCCTCCAGCCACGGGGACTGGACAGCCACCTCAGTGGGTCCCACCACCCTCCTGCCCGTGGCACTGAGCGCCATGGTGAGACCGTCCACCTGCTCCCCGTGCCATCACCAGGGCGCTGGGCGCCGCCGTGAAACCGTCCCCCCCGCACCTCTGTGGCATCACCACCACCGGCGAAGGTGAGGCGGCACCGCCGCACCCACGCGGGAGCCCCGTGCAGAGAGGACGGGACCACCGCTGGCGATGGCACGCCGGCGAAGATACCCCAAGCCGGGAGCGTGGCGGAAGGGCGGCCGGGGCGCCCCCCGGCCCGGTGGCCTCGATGGCGCGGCACCATGTGCCGGGGGCATGGCGGGGCGGCCGGGCGGGGGGCGGCGGGGCCGGTGCGGGTGGCGGGGGCGGGGAGGTGGAGCCTGGCTGCGGGACCGCCGCTTCCCTCCCCCGTGGGGCGCTCACCTGGCGGGGCCGCCCCTCGCCAGGGGGCCGGTTCCACGCGGGGCGCGGGGCTCGTTCGCCCGCCCTCCCCGGGCCGCGCGTCCGCCGCCCGCCGGCTCAGGCCCCAGCAGCAGCCGCCGCCTCCCCCTCCATGGCCGCCGCTCTCGCCGGCTGCATTGTGGGAAGCTGACCTCACTCGCTGCTGCCGCCGCCCCGCCGGCTCCGGCACTCTCCGCCATGGGGGCCGTGACCGACGGTGAGACCTCCCTCCCTCTCTCCCTCTCTCTCTCCGTCCTCCCTCCTTCCTCCCGCCCCGCGGCCGCGACCCCCGCCCGGGCTCCTTCTCCCCTCCGCCCCCCGAGGAGCAGCCGCCCGCGGGCCCCGATCCCGGCCCGGGCCGCTCACCCCGCACACGGGCCTCCATCCCGGCCCCGCTCCCTGCATCCCGCAGCGCCCCGGGCTCAGCAGATCCGCCCGCTCTGGCCCCGGGAATCGTTCCCTGAAGGGCTGGAGGAGCCCCGCGCGCGGCGCTGGGATGCGGCTGCCATGCCGCGAGAGGATCTAACAGGAGTTCTTTCCACAGATGAAGTTATCCGCAAGCGGCTGCTGATCGATGGCGATGGAGCTGGCGACGACAGGAGGATCAATTTGTTGGTGAAGAGTTTCATTAAGTGGTGTAATTCCGGATCTCAAGAGGAAGGGTATTTGTTTTCTGTTGTTTTGGTTTGGTTTTTTAAGTCTTGGAACTGCTTGGCTTGCATTGCATTGGAAAACAGGGCTCGATCCATTTTGAAAGGACCCCTGTTGAAATGTGTGCGCCTGCTTTTGCTGTGGCTCTGCGGTGTTTCCAGGACAAAAGCCGAGCACTGTGCTGGGAGATGAGGGCTAGAGACGGGTCAGAAATCACTGAAGGCTGCGGGCTGTATCATGAAATCTGCCAGCACCGCTCGAATGCCCTCAGGATTCCCTTGCCGCGGTGTGATCCTTCCGGGAGTCCCGCTGTTATAACAGGATCATGACTCGAATATTTTAGTTGGCAGCCCTGCGTTTGTTCTGTAAGGGAAGAGTAATACTGCTGGTATTTCTGCTGCTGTGGTTCTCTTTAAAAAAGAAAACAAAAAACCAAAAACAAACAAACAACAAAACAAAACCCAAACAAGCCAAAGTAATAAGGAACAAGTGACAACATGCTGTGGGGTCCCTATTAGTACTGGATATGAATTCCCAGAGGACACAATATTATGTTTGTGTGTACAGAGAAGCACTGCAGTATTAAAATACTAATTTCAGAGGTCACAGAGCCAACCCTAGCTGGGAAATTTATAAGCCCTAGATCAAACTGCTCATTACCTTAATACTCACTTTACACCGATAAGGACATGATGGTGGAATTAATGGGAACAATGTTTCTAACTGCACTTTCAAGAAGTTATACACTGAAACTTGAAAGTATTTCCTTGATTGAATAATTGTTATTTCGCTGTTACTTATGCTACATGAAGTTTTGTTTTCTTGTTCTGTAGAGTATTTTTACACTCATGGGAGTAAATATCTTGTCTGTTTCAGTTATAGCCAGTACCAACGAATGCTGAGTACTTTGTCACAATGTGAATTTTCAATGGGAAAAACTCTTCTGGTGTATGACATGAACCTGAGAGAAATGGAAAATTATGAAAAAATCTATAAGGATATCGGTAAATATGAAAAATTTCACTGTTTCTGTCTGACGGCAAACAAAATATATATATCTGATGAGTGATTTGGAAGGGGGTTTTTTGGGTTTTTTATGTTGTTTTTTTTTTTTACTAGATGGCAATCATACATGTGCTGTGAGCATCTTATCAATATATAAAAGACATATAAAACAAGAGCTTTTTTTACCTATTACAATGTATGTAGTTTTGAAGCTGATGGAGTTAACAGGCCAGTGTGTCACAAACAGCTCTTTATCTTTTATAGTTTAGCAGAATGGCTTATTTACATGTATTTTTTCAGCTCAGTATAACTCTCTATACTTTTTTTTTTAAAAAGAAAACAGTATAGCTGCAGCCCATGAGAAGATTTCTGAATGCAAAAAACAAATCCTGCAAGCAAAAAGGATTCGAAAAAATCGCCAGGGTAAGGAGCAATGTCTGTATTTAGGCTGGTGGGCTTCATTATTTTGCTATCTTTTAAAATACATCGTATTGGAAAATAGATTCAAAATTTTTAAAAGTGGGAGGGATATGGATACTATATTTAAGCTGGTGGGTTCCACACCCTCTGCTGCAAGGTTTTGGTGGATGAGGTAGTCAGGGTTGAACCAGGCAATCAATGTCATGCCACATCAGGAAAACCTAAAAGAAAAGTTCAGAGAGATGTTTTCAGGCCAAAGAAAAATCCCAGAAGCATCCTATCACAATTCAGGTGATTTGAGAAAAACTAAAGCACATTAACGATAGTGAGACAAGAGTTGAATGGAGTTACACCCTGCACTGAGGTGTGTTCCTTCAGCTGCTAAGGGAAGGTGTTGTCTTGGCGTACACCGAGACAGCGGTTCCAGGTACTCACCAGCAACTCTGTGTGTGTCCTTACTGAATACAGTTACAAGAAGTGTATTTTTTCCCTGCTCTTAAAAGTGTATGCTGATAATTTAAGGTTAGTCTTGAAGCTTTTGAAAAGATTAGCAATTGTGAAGAAGCAAAAAGTTGCTTTTCTGATAAATGAAATGCAAGAAGTTCAGAAGTATCACATGGAGGGTTTTAAATACAACGGTTAGATCAATTTTGTTGATAATTTTAGACTCAACTGAAAATTAAAATAACCTTAACTAGTAGGAATGTAGAGTCCTTACATCTTCACAAACATAGGTCTGAAGTGGTTGCTTTTTGATTTGTTCTGTCCAGTCTGCAGCACAGATTTTTTCCATGTGAATGAGGTAGTTGGCATATATATAGTCTTACTATTAGGAAATGGCTGTGTTAGTTGCCTAAATAACTATAATATCATTCTTAAGTTAAATGTAATAATTTAAAAAAAAATCCTAAAAATTTTAAAAATCCATGCAGCATTTTTTACTTTTTTCTTAAAATCTTAAATGTTCCTGTGTAACATCAGCACCATTTGCTGTACATGTACATTGGATTGTATCTAAACCCAATGCTTATGAATCGTACACAAAAGACCAAGTGTGCAGCAATGCAGAGGTTGAGTTTTCTGGCCTCATCCTTTTTGAATCACTAGCACTGGGTAAGTTTGAGTGAGTAGACAATGGTCTATAATTATATCTGTAGGTTATTTAAAATCTCCTTTGGTGTAATCTTCTATTTTGAAATATACGTTTATATATATATATATTTTTGCAGGTACTTTTTTGTAGATGTAAGGTGTTATGTACATATTTGAGAAATGTTAAAACAGTTATTCAAGAAGGAAAAAGAACCTGCCATTCTGTGGTACCTGAGTTTGCATTCTTGAATCAGTATTTTCAGATTTATTTCAATTAACTATTTAAAATGTCTTTCAGAATATGATGCATTGGCCAAAGTCATACAGCACCACCCAGACAGACATGAAACGCTGAAGTAAGTATAAAACTATATTAAATTACAATAACCCAGTAAGTTAAGAACAGCAGATTTGACATTACCTTGGTTTCAGTTTGACCTTTCCTCACTTTTATATAATTTCTTTTGACACAGAAAGAACTTGTGTTTTGGTGCCCTTATCAGCTCTCTTTAATTAATGTCCATCTCTCCCCATCACAAGCATTGCTAATAGTTTTGTAGTTGAGACCTTTCCATTGTTAAGGTGAATGAGTGAACTTAGATGTAAGTGCACATCTGATGTCATTTACCAGGCATGAGCTTCTCAGAAAAGAGGGATAGTGGGAAGTGCTGGAACATGCACCAGCAAGGAATTCAGTGGCCACTCAAAATCCCTAACACACAAGCAAGTAAGGTGGAATGAGAGAAAGCAGGAGAAAGCTCCTAGGATTTTTGGGTTTAATGTTTTCCTTGTAGTAGTTGTTCCTGCATGCCCAGTTATAAATTGCTGTGCTGTACCTCAGCATAACCTGCCCTGGCATGCAGGTTGGACCTACCTGTTGTCCAACTCGCCTTGCACGTAACTTACAGTGCTGCGTGTCACATTCTGTGTTTGGATCACTATCTGTGCTTTTGGGGCAGTTGTAGGGAGATAATCTTTGTAACTTTATCGAGCCACAGAAACATTCCAGAACCTACTGCATCTATGAGTTTGCTCTTCTTCAGTTCATTACAGGTGTAGCATGGGGTTACTGTTCCCATTTAAGTGCAGCTTGTGCCTGTCCTATTGCCCACTTTCAGTGAAATTGCCAAGGGAGGCTGTCTTTTCACTTTCTGTGTCCTTTCATAGCAAAAGGAAGAGTTTTGATTATACTATTACCCCAATAATAGCATTTTTATAGCTATAAGACATTGACAATATTTTGCATGTTTCTTTCCTGTATATTGTTTTTCTGTGCCTTGATTTCATTACTACAACTTCAATTATTACAGGCAATCCTCATGATGCTTGACTACTTCTTACTTCATTAGTCATCATGTGACTAATTTATCAAGTGAGGCTTTCATAAAGAAGTATCAAAAGTGAAGTTTTTCCGATAAGTCAATTAAGAATGGAAGCAAATAAATGAGAGAAGTTGTGGATGCCCCATCCCTAGAAGTGTTCACAGCCAGGTTGTATGGGGCTCTGAGCAACCTGGTTTAGTGAAAAGGGTCCCTGCCCACAGCAGGGGTGTTGGAACGAGATGATCTTTAAAGTCCCTTCCAACACACACCATTCTACAACTCTATGATAAATGATACTTTTTGATCTTGGAAGATGCCAGGTTGTTTAATTTTGCTTAACACATGCAAGCATAAGCTTCTTAAGCTAAGCTTGAAATGGTGGTAGGTTACAGCTAGGAAGAATGCAGGACATAGGGAAGTATACAGAAAATCATACAATGAACCAAAGGCCACTCTTAAATCAGAACAGAGGAAGCCTCACTATCAATGTCACATTTTTCATGGAACTCTCAATCACTAAAAACACTTGAGGAAATGTCTTGTGAGGAGAAGCATCATGGTTTATGTCAAGAGCTACATTTATAGCTTTTGCAGGTTATATGGCACAATAGGGCAAAGTTCAGAAAAATACTTTCTTTATGCTTTTAAGTGACTGTTTCTTGGAATAACTAGTCATACAGCACAAAAAAAGCTGTTAGCAGCTTAGTCACAAGTAATGCACAGGAGCCACTTCAGGAAGTGACAGGAGCTAACTACTAAATGACAGTGCCCACAGTGTAATTAGATGCAGTATTAGAAGGGCTGTTCAGAAGGCCAAGAAATTACACTGAGTCTTATAAAAGGAGATACAAAAACGAGAAGGCTAGGCAAAAATTCTCTGGAGAAAAGGAGTAAAATTCTAGATGTAGCTTGGATGTTACTAGAAAAAAAAAAAATTGCATGCCCTCTCACAGTCTGCTCACGCCTGACAGCACAGTATAAACAGAGAGATTTGGCCACATGGAAATCCTGCAGAAACTAGAAACCAAATACTGACAAAATCATGGTATGAGACTGGTTCTATGAATCTGCTTCTTTAACTTCCATTGTATGGTCAAGTAAATAGTACGTTATAGCAGGACAAGGTTGTTACAGTCCAAATGCCCAGTGTACAACTGTATTCCAGCTTGGAGGCCTGTTTTTTTGTAAGAATCCTGAAATTACAAGTTTAGAACATAAATTAACGTTTACATGAAGTGGCCTTACCTCTACATTGTTTCACTTGCTATGTTTTTTTTATATATGCTGTCTATTTAATTGTTCTCTTTCCTCTACTTAGTTCAAATCTGTTTTGCAAGAATTTTACAGAATTTTTTAAAAACACTATGGCAATTTCCTTACAGGCAGCTGGAAGCTTTGGGAAAAGAATTGCAAAATCTTTCTCACATTAAAGAAAATGTTGAAGATAAGGTAGGTCTTTCACAGAAATTGTTATGTAATAATTCATTAGGAACACAATGGAGAATCTGCTGTTGGTTGTTTGGCTCTCTGTTTCCTACAATACGTATTTTATCGTTCCAGTTGGAGCTGAGAAGAAAGCAGTTCCATGTTCTCCTGAGCACTATCCATGAACTTCAGCAAACCCTGGAGAGTAAGTGTTGTTCTTAGGTAATAGATATAACTGGGTTGGGTTTCAGTGGATCAAAAGGATTCACAGCTTCCAGCAGCAGGATAGCTCCATGCAATTGAGGTTGGTGACCTCTTGCATCGGCAGCATTTTTTTCCCCAGTAGTAGTCCAGAGCCTGAGACTGCTCAGAATTCTTTTTCTTCTACAAGCTACCCACTGTGTCATTTCCTGACTAGCTTTAGGTTAATCTGTAGGCAGCAGAATTCTTTAAAATGTGGGGATGGAGATTAGCAATTTCAGGTGAGTTAGTTTGTTTGTTTTTTTTTTTTAAACAGAGAAAATATTTCTTACAGAAAATTATTCTTGTACTTATTCCAGACATATTTGTATAATTCCTATTTTGATAGTTTTGAAAATATCACTGCCATCGTGGTATCATTTCAGGCTTTACTAAAAATAAATTGAAATACAGGAAAGGTAAATGATTGACCTACTCACACAGTGAGTTTGTGATAGAGTAGGGACTAAAGCTGTCATACACAAGAGCTAAATTCAGGAATTAGTCATTTTTGTCATACAAATGATTAATATTTTCAAATCACCACTAACTTTTCGTGCTCTAATATGGAAATACTGTTTTAAATATTATTTGCTGGATATTTGCCGTGTCTTTCAAAGACACAACAATTGGTACAGCCTTTGAGCATGACCTGATTAAATGCATAGATGGCTGTAAGAGCAGACTTTCATTCTCTAAGGCCATTTAGATCTTCTTAAGCAGAATGAACTGTTAATCCTAGGTGAACTTTAGCAGAAGGTTATTGTTATTTTTTTTGTTTGTTTGAACATAGCACTTTAAAAAATGAGATACTCAGCTACACATTCAAGGCAATCAAAATAAAATATTTAAGTGGGACACAGCTCTGCAGTATGAACAAACCATGTTTGACTTACAATAATATTGAATTTTAGATGATGAAAAACTTTCAGAAGCTGAAGAATCCCAAGAAACTCAAATGGAAGCAGAGGCCAAACAGTAGATGTAATATGAAGACTGACAATACTACTGAAGAAAGTCCAAGTATCTTCATGTTATGTTGAAACCAACAGTAAAGGAGGTGGAGTTGAAAATAATTTTCTAGTGCTTCTGTGAATTTTTATACAAAAATACTTGTTTTGCTTATGCTTCAGGGGAAAACAGTTGCAGATCTGTGCAGACAGGCACTTTGTGTTAATCCACAACTTTGTAATTTGGGAAATTTTGGTTTACAAAGGATGAAGCTTCTACACAGTGCTTGTGAACTAAGGTGTTTGCAAAACATTGTCAATAAAAGGTGTTTTCACAGATTTTCCTATCTTTAGTAGGCATTGAGCTTAATAATAAGGGCTGCTTTTCTTACTTGACATCAGACTGAGGGCAGTGCATCTTTGCATGAGTCCCAGCTTCTGTATCAGTCTAGATGGGACCTAAATCTGAACTAAGCAGGGTCTTAGCTATCATTTTAGAACTTACTAGTTTCATATGAAACGAATTACTTCTCTAGAATCAATGCTTGTTAAGGGTTATAAAACAACAAAAATTGTCTGTGCTAGCTTTAATTTTTTTCCTCAAAGTGATGCAAAGATCTGCAGTGATCCAAACCTTGCTCTGCTTTGTTTGTTGTACCACATCAGAAGTCACATTTTGAAATGGCACTTTTAAAACTGTGATTTAAAAGCTTTGTTCTTGAAGAACCAGAAATCTAATCCTGATACCATTTATAATCTGCTTCTGGATTTCACTTGTCAATTGACTATTATGAAATACATCATAATTTCTGAAACAGATGGTGGAACCCTTCCTGCCTCACAAAAAAAACTGAAGCAGCAGAGCAGTAACTATGATGTTAAAGAATCAGAGATACTTGTGTTATTAATAGGGATGGTGGAATCTATCCACCTTGATCATCCTGCAGTCTGTTGAGAGGTAGGAAATACAGGTTTCAACCTTCCCAATAAGAGAAGAGAATGGAGTATGCTCTGTGCTTTTGTAAGGCAGAGGGGAAGGAAGAAGGGGCAGTAGGTGATGTCACTACCTGTTAGCCTTGTTCTAAAAGCACCTGTTACATTGAGCCTTCCAGTAGTTTGGGTAAAGGAAAACGTTTTGGGTCTCACTCAGACAGAGCCATAAGCATACATGGTTCAAGTAAAATAATGACGTTATACAGAATAGTGCTGCCTTCTCACTAGGTGACAGCTGAGGGGGATTTCCAGGATTGAGACTCAAGACTTTTATAGTCCAAATGCCATATAATTCCCACTCTCAGTGGCTGTGGATCTGTGTGCATTGGGCTGAACAGACATATCTGAGCTTGTTTTGCTCACATTCCAAATTTGCTAACGGCAAGCCAGCTGAACAAGAAGTCACACAACTTCAGTAGCACAGTGCAGCCCTGAACTAATAAGCTGTCAAAAGTCTTCTAGTTCACAGCTGGTCAACTCAGAACACAGGGGAAGCTCAGGTTTGCCTGATAGAGCCTGTGCAGACATGCAGTGCGTCTCATGCACTACAGATTTGGCAGGCTGGGGTGGTGGTTAAGCAAACAAAAAAAGATTTAATATGAAAAATACACCATCAAAAAGTATTTAGGGTACTGTGTTTTTCCCCTCCTAACAACAGTGAATAGTAAATATTTTGTAAAGCAGCAATACTAAATTCTAAATTATTGCCAAATCAGGGAGGAGTCACTGTCAGTAACATATAAATTATGAAGATCATAAATGGCTCAAAACACTTTTAAAGCATATTAACCTTTTTTTGTGTTTGAAATGCCCTTCATAAGCTACCTGGACTAAATTTTGGTGCAGAGATGGGTGACATTTAACACCTAAAAACACCTAAAAACTCCATAGCAGTGTCATCATGAAAATCTCAAATTTTTCCATTAATTGTTTTACACATTTCTTTGGAAATTACTTGCATCACAAAAGTATCTCATCTCAGAACTTGCACTGCTCTGTATCAAACCTGACCACAAACGTGCCAACATCCAAGTCTGTCCCTCTGGTAAGGAAGACATAAGCAAAACCAAAAGTTGCACACAAGAGAGGCAATACAAATGCATAGCAGAGGAATATATTCTAGTTTGAATTACAGTGATGCAATCTTGAAAAGAAATTACTGCCCTAGAAATTCAAGTTGCCCTAGTGCAATGTGGCAGCAAGAGGGTGATGTCACCAGGCCACCTTGGAGAGCAATCAAAGAAAAAAGCAAACATCAGTTCATTGCAAATGCGGGCTCAGTGGGACATCCAAAATATTTGCTCCTAATATTTTCATTATTTATGTATCTAACCTCTTAGATTTGTACCAAAAAAAAGAAACAAAGCCAAATGGAATTCTGGTTATCAACAATATTTAACCTGCTTTGTTCCTAAGCCTCAGGTTACAGCTTCAAATCTGCCCTGCATATGTTGGAAATGTTTATCTGCATTTCCTTTAATCATCTGTTCCAGAAGTTTTCTGTGATGCTGCTTACCTGCATTGACTCTAAATATGCGTGTATAAAAATCGAGGTGCATGAACTCAGAATGTCCATAATGACACTATTTAAACAAGAAATCATTCCTGGTTTTATGATTTGCCTTGTCCCTATCTGAGCTGAAGAATTATTATATGACTAAATGCTCCATCTCTTGCCACGTGGGTGCAAAAATACAAGCAGAAAGAGAGTTGCTGAAATGATAAACTGACATTTGCAATGCCAGGACTTATTTTTCTGTCCTGTCTAAATGAGAGCAGCAGAGGGAGAATGGAACATTGGACAGAATTAGTAACTTGGGTGTAATTTTTAAAGATAGATTTAGCAAACTCCATGTAAGGAGGGAAGAAGGAGAAAGAAGGTCACAGTGACACATTGCCAAGTGATGGGCTATCTCTGAAACCATGTTAATTTGAAGAAAGCTGCTGTCAGGACAGAAAATTGCAAAAAATATATCCCAAAGATTTATGAGCTAGAAATTATAAGTTATTTTAGATACTTGTACGTTTTCCAGCTATCACAGCTGGTTTGTACCGTTCTTTCCCTCCCTCCTTTACTCAAGTCTCAGGTGAGTCTCCTTTTTTTTGTGAGTTTAAAAAAGGCTGTTTCTGTCCCTGTGTACTGGGCAGTGCCACAGCAGCCAGGAGGCAAAGCCGGGCTTGGAGCAGCTTGCCCTGGTGCCCACCCTGGCCTGGCCTGATTCACCTGCCTGCTGGCAGCAGGAAAGAATCCAGCAGGAGCTGCCTGGCAGGGCTATGTGAGGCTGCTCAGTGACTGCTGAAGGCATTTGGGGAACAGGACATCCCAAAGGAACTAAGCATCCTCATGCCAAGGAGCTTCCCAGGTATTCAAGAGTGATCCTAAAGCCAGAGGTGTAGCATGTGGTCTGTCCAAGACAGCAGAGTCCAGAAGGGAAGGACGAGGGGCCTTAGACCCCTATGCCAGGTGAAATGATGGGGGACTTTTTTATGGAAGAAGGAACTGAAGGCCTGTCCGGGCCAGAGGCAGAGCACTGGTTGTATTGGGCAGCTGCTGGTGTTGCTGTCTGAATGGCAGGAGACGGTGTTAACTGAGGGACCCACGAGGGAGGAACTTGGGAACAAACTCTTTTTTCTACATTTGTTACGTCTGTATTTGAGTAGTTTTTGTGCGGGGGCCACACGTTTGGATGGCACAAACCACAGGAGCTCCTGGGAGCTGCCAGACACCACCCATGGGATGGTCTAAGCAGGTTTAGTAACTGCCCTAAAACTGTTCCCTACTGTGGTCCATCTTGGATTCGTACCGGAGCGCGGCAGGGCAGGGTGAGCTGGGGAGTACTTGTGTAACACCCCACGGGCACAAAACGAATTCCAAATGCCCTAATGGTGCGAAACCCCCCGGAGAACCCCCGGCTCCCGCTGTTCATCTCGGGTCCCGTCTCCCGCCCGCGGATCCCGCTCCCGACGGAGCCGCGAGGGGGCGGCAGAGGCCGGGCTGGCCGGGGATCGCGGATCCCACCGAGCGCATTCCCGGCCTCGCCAGCCCTTTCCACAGCTTTGCTTTTCCTTTTAGTTCCCGTTTCCCGCGCGCGGACAGTCCCACCGGTGTAAGACTTGTTTCAGGATCTTTCAGTACTGGGATGCTCAGAATTTGCAGCATCGCAGGGAGAAAGTTGGCGAAAGTTTGCTGAAAGTGTTACACTGCGTGAGAATTCCTAAAATAGTCAACGGCCCAGACACGTGCTTTTAAATGGCTCTCACATTAAGGGAAAAATAAAGGGGAAACTAACAACCTTTGTTATGCTTTGCCAGTTTGCTTGCAAGGAAAAAGTCACCACCCAGAGAATTTAAAATTATGGTTTGTCTCCAAGAGGAGAAACATTGGGCTCTTCTCAACACAAAGCAAAAGTACATGCTGGAAATAACAGGGTGTGCTGCATGTAACAAATAAGCCCCACTAGCAGCCCATTTGGAATGAAAAACAACATATAATTTATGATCTGGCAGGGCAAGTTGACTGTAGCGACCTTCCCAATGACTCTTCAATAAAGCATTACTACACTCAAATCTCCTTATATGAACCTAAGTGAAATTCACCTTTACACTGAACTTGCTGCACCAAAATCTCCATGCATTAGCTCCTATTCCAAACTATATATTTTCCCTAAAGCATTGTATTGTCGCGAAAAAGGTCTCAAACCACACTAAGCTTCAAAGCTGAAACCAAAAGCCCCTGGTTGATTACTAAGCATAAGAGACAAGTTTAGACACAACACATGGAAACAACCACCACTGTCCAGTGAAGCTTCTCCCATTTGCATTCAGGAAACACTTAAAACCTAGTGGAAATTCACAGGTGGAGATGTTCTGACTTATTTAACAGGAAACATGAAAAAAAAAAAAAGTCTTGGTTTCTTTCTTAGTGCCTGTTAACGTCAGTATTTTCTGAGTCATTCTGCATGAATTGGCAGAAGGCGTTCGGGATCAATTCTCTTTTGCTCTGTTATTCTGACTGCTGGAAATGGGAAGGGCCGTGGGTCCACCCCCCCTGCCATCCATGTCATTAGTGGCCCCAGTACCCAGCAAAGCACAAAACTACAAGTGGGACTATCTCTTGTACTGGGAGCATCCACTACCTGCCTACACATCCATGAGTGCCCCAGTGCCAGGAGGCAGGTTACGCTGGAGCTTTTCCCTGGGTCCTTTTGCTTGTGCACACAGGGCAGAGGGTGGCAGTGAGGGGGCACAGGAGCTGGGCTGGCCACATGGGCAGAGCTCTCCAGGACCTGCCTGGGCATAAAGGCAGTGCTGAAGAGCTGGGGGAGCAGAGTGGCATATTTGGGGTGTGTTTGGGTTTGACTTTTCAGTACTACTCATCCAGCAGGATGGTGTAAGAGACAGCAAATCCCTCTTTGAATAGACAGATTATATTTAGCTTGTGAGAGGTTCTCTCCCTTTCTCTCCTTTACTGCCTAACCCTTCAAACCTGCCAGCTGCTGCACTAAGCACACCAAGCAATGGCAAAGGATCTCAAGGTACATGGGGAAAAACCCTCATGTAATCTCTTTGCTCCAATACAGTAAATAGCCAGCATATTTACTGAATGAAGAGATGTGAAAAGGGGATTTGTGCTCCACTGCATCATCTCTCAAGATACGTAGAGACACTCCCTAAGCTTGATAGGACTAAACCCAGACACCACCCCTACAATGCATCAGCCAACACTGGTATGCCTGTATCATCCTACACCAAATAATGTAACAGACAACGAAGGAAAACTGTTTACCTCTATTTCAGGCCTCTCACATGATGCTCATTTGCTAGACAGCATATAAAGGCTGTAATTAGCACCCAACAAGCAAGTTTTAAGAAGGAAATCACACTGCTCCTGCAACCTGGGCAAGGGCCTGTGCTGAAAATGACGTAGGGAGGTTGCAAAGCCACTCAGATAAGACAAAAAAGAGTGAGAAAGAATGAAAACACCATAACGTGGTCAGAGAGCAAAATCCTACGTGAAGCAGGAGGGTTGTTTGGCAGCACAGCATTTCCTCGGAGCTTGGGTTGCAGGGCCAGCAGCAAAGCTGCACTGTACAAGCCCAGCCTCAGCAACACAGCCAGGGACTGCAGGCGCTGCCTGGAGCTGCCTGCTCCCTGCCCCCACAGGCCTGGGCTTCACCAGTGTTTACTTGGCCTGTGGATGCTTTTTAATCCGATGTCATGGGCTTTTCGAGTGTGCCAGTTCCCGCTGTAGCCTGCTGCCAACTGATAGATGGTTTATGCCACTAACAGCGCCTGAGGATGAGAATTGCTAAAAAGCAGTGGGAATATTTACTTTCTCCCGCTAATGCAAGTAGCAGGCAGGGGATTTCAAAAGCCTTGTAACCTGCATGTAGTCAGCTGCAGCCCAAGCCTGGCTGGGGGCAAACAGAAACTGCGGGACAGAGCTCCATGGGGACAAATAGAACATAACAAATCCTCAGGACAGAGGGCTGAAAGGCTGTAGCATCAAACCACTGCGGTGCCCGCAGGGAGTGACCACAGAAGGGATGAGAGCCAGTGGGCTTCTTGTCTTGGAGGAGTGGAAAGAAGAGAAAGGAAGCAAAAGAGAAAGGGAAAGGAAAAACAAAGCCAACTAACTGCGTGCTGATTGTCCTTTCCTCATTCCCCTTCTCTAGGACTAAACCTATAGCCTCTGTACGTGCATGTATACAGACGTATGTGCACGTTTGCACACACCACCCCACACCCTGCAGCTGAAAACCTTGCAGACTGCTGGTTACACTGTACAAAAGAACTTCTGGAAGCTTAAACTGATTAAATCAACACATATATCTCAGTGACTCCCATTTTTTCTGACCGTAGCTCGAAGTCTCTCACCCACTGGTACCACAGCTTCCCAAGCCAGCCCAGAGCCCCCTCCCCTGCTTCCTCTGTGTGATACAAACACAGAGCCACCCTGAAAGAGTAAATACTTGTTATTATTTGTCTTGACACCCAATGAAGTACTGGAAAGTTCAGCTACATTGCTGTTTCACATTGTCCTGTTACCACCCATTGTCAAACACCCTCCACTTGTTTGCCTTACAATGGCTCATCCCTCAGGGGAGCTGCTGGGGAAGGGACTGGGCACACGGAGCAGAGAGCAGCGATTTCATCGAGAAATAATAGTAACCAACCAAAATGTACTGATTACATGGATACGTCAGTGCAAATGAGACAAGAAAGATTCCCAGTTGTGTTATCTCCAAATTGCTCCCTGCCTGTCGCTGTGCCTGTGATTAGCCGTGTCGGCCGCAGCAGGCTGGGTTCAGCACCCCGTCCTTCTCCTGCTCATTAATTTCAGCAGCAACTCCCAGGGAGTGAAACAGCAGCAGGCTGTGTTTGTTTGCTAAAATGCAGTAGAGCTCTGTGTATGGTGTGCTAAAGCCGGAAAGACACTGAATCATGCTGAGGTGCCTACTCCTGGGGCTCCATAGCAGATTAGCTCCTGGTGGGCACACCAGGTCCCTCACACACTGTGTGGATGCTGCACATCCCCCCTGTCCCGTCCTGCACAACAGGTACCTGCTTCTCTTTGCCTTTTCTCAGCTCACAAATAAAAGGTACTTAAACTGACCGCATAGGATCATGCACTCACATTGGCTGCGAAGGATCTTTGGAGGTCTCTGGTCCAAACTCCTGCTCAGAGCAGGGCCAGCTTCAGATTTATTAGAGGTTGCTCTAAGCCTGAACCCGAGTGTTTGAGTGTCCCCAGGGATGAACCTCCTACTGCCTCTGTGGGTCCGAGTTCCAATGCTGGACCATTCCCACTGGGAAATTTTTTTAACCCCCAAAGTTAGAGTACAATCCTGCTACTACTTATTTAGACAAAGCATTGAAAAGGTTAAAAAGCTTTTGATGGGTGATTTTTTTTTTTTTTTAGCAAAATAGGAGATGAAGAGGTAGATAGATCTTCAGAGGAACTGAGCTCTTGGACAGCATTATTACCTCTCTACCATCCACACAGCCACCCCAGCTTTCCAGCAGCCAAGGAAAGAGACCAATCCCAGCATTTATCATGTCAGATCCTACTCGCCCATCAGCCTGGGTGTCTGAAAATATCACCCTGATGCTTCCCTCTCTGGAAGCAGTTTTGCCTGCAGTCACCTGCTGAGCACTCACGCTGTGCATTGCACCAGCACAGCATGTTCCTCCCTCCAGCAGACCGACAGGATGACCATAACCTTTCCAGTAACATTTTATTTGAGAATCTTGAAGAAAAATAATTACTCATGCTCCCCATCGAAAAGGCAAACAATTAGAGTGGTGAATGATATTGTAGCAGTGCCGGTAATTAAGGAACTGCCAGCCTTTTAATTATAAACTAACATCTTCAGTGGTTGATGATCCAGCTGTACAGCAGACCCGTTAAAAGCAAGATTGCCAGTTCGAGTTATAGACCAGCAATTAAAGTTTTAGGGAGTTTTTCTGTACTTCTTGCTTATTAAGATGTTTTTTGCCTGTTAAAAGTTTTGGGGAAAACTTTCAGTAAACTCCTTATGTGAATGAGTAGTCAGCCTTTCTTTCACTCTCAATGATTCCTCTGTCACAGCATGGGGTAGGGACATCCTGAGGCCAGCAAGTGTCTCACCAGGCTTTCTCCCATCAACTCAGTGCTGCTTTAACATTTTCCACCTTCAAATCATCAGTCCAGCTATTGCCCAGTCTGATCGAGGAGCTTTGCTGAACCCTGTTTAGAAGGTACCCCAAGTACCAGTGGGGATTTATTTAGTATTATTTAAACAATTAGATTTCATTTAGCATAAAGAGGTTAAGAACTCAGCAGTTGGCAATATCAAAAAATATTAAAAACAAGATGAAGCAAGCCTCCCAACCCTGCAGCAGCCACTGCACATCCCAGGACTGTGAAGGAAATAACCCTGGTAAGTGGTGCTATTAGGTCAAGCTGCTTCCAGCCAAGCCCAGACAGTAAAAGAGGAGAACAGAAAGAGCAAACTCTGATCCCAGGAAATTTCCACAGACCATATCCATTCAGCTGGCACAGCAGTGAGCATCCAGACATGCCTTTGCTGGCTCGGATTTTGCTGGCTGGTCCCAGGACATACAGGCTGCAGCAGGAAATGCACAGGGCAGCTGATGTTACCTGCCTGCAAGGTAGGATTGTGCAGCTCCCTCTGATCTCTCCAAACCCAGGATTATAAACTGTGCTGCCTGGCTGACACAGCCAGCCTTGCTCTCACAACAGGGGGGACAAAACCCCAGCCAGGGGGGGCAGGGCATGCCCTTTCCTCACCTCCCTGCCTTTTCCAGCACAGATCTCCAGTGACGATCAGCATACAGGCTTTTCCCTCATTCCTTGCCTAGGGATACCCAGGGATGCTCAGACTTCACACTGGATTCACTGCCTGGAAAATCACCCACACTGGCATGCATTTCTGAGAACATATTTCTATCCATCAGGCCTGGCTTAGGGAAAGGTCCCCAGAGAGCTCAGCAGAAGCAACACTTGGGAATAAAAACCTGCTGAACGAGATGTGCTGAGTCTTAATTACACGGAGCTGGTATTCCCAGCATCACTGACACATGCACTGGCAGATAAGAGGTGAAGCCTGTCAGGT
Organism: Empidonax traillii; assembly: GCF_003031625.1. Taxonomy (NCBI): domain Eukaryota; kingdom Metazoa; phylum Chordata; class Aves; order Passeriformes; family Tyrannidae; genus Empidonax; species Empidonax traillii. The sequence continues at coordinate 222,845 of NW_020955544.1, read as the reverse complement.
GGTGAGTTTGCCACAGTGCTGCCCAGAGCAGGGATCCCTTGGAGAGATGAGATCCCTTCTCCCACATCCTGCTGCTCTGGAGCATCACACACCCCAGCGACCCGCCACGTCAGCTGGGGGACAAGAGAAGAGCTGTGAAGAGCAGACAAGGGCAAAGCATCCACACCAACTACGAGAGGTGCTGAGCAGCAAGTTCACTCAGCCAACTCATTCCCGCTCCTGCAGCCCCTGCAGCTCTGCTTCATTCACTGGCTGCTGCCTCCCTAGCTGAGCGTGCCTGCCCTCCCCAGGTACTGCACCCCTTCCCCTCTGATAGCCCATAAAACAGCAGGAACAAAAGCTGTGTTGTTTGCAGCAGCACCTCGGCCTCTGCAGGCACACAGGGAAGATGTTTTCCACAGGGACCTGTGGTTTCAGAAGGGAAATGCAACCTGTCCGTGGAAGATTCCCTGAAGAGCGATAGCAACTTTGGTGGAACGACCTTTATTAAGAGAGAATAAAATACATACATTCTAGACAAAAAGAAGATGTCATAGAAATAGTTCCGTATCATCAATAGTAGATGCTTTGCTCCCGCATAAAAATTCTAGGTAGTTCTCTTGCATGGAAAAGAGGGATGCTGTAAATCCAATGGGCATGACCCCCATTTCTTAATGTCCTACACTGTGAAGAAGTTAAGGCCAAGCACAGGACACTTAACAGTAATAAAATCTCATCCTTCAACCTTTGGAGTGAATGTATTCTCTGCTAGTATTGAATGTCACTGCAGCAAAGCTTGAAGTAAAATCTGCACAGTAAAGCTTCATTATAAGGTTTTAATAATATGAAAACTAAATTCCATGGCAAATGTTAGGGCTGGCTGCTGTTCTGAGATGTATTTATGCAAAATCTGCTGCCAGTCCAAATTAACATATCTCATAACTAGCTCTGGAATGAGAAGTGATCAGCTGAGTGATGAACAAGCCCCAGTTTCTGTCCTTGCTCATGCCCTGCCTCAAGGCTAATCCTCCCTCCTTCAGCACAGCTCCTCCAAAGCTTGAGGAAAAGGTGTCAAATCACGGTTCATAAGGTTTCAGCAGGAAACAAAAGTATTTTTTTATAGCTTAAATGTCACTAGTGCCTGCTAGGAGTTTGTATTTGAAGTGCATTTGGTGCCTGCATTCTTCTGTGGAAGGGAGACAAACTTTTTTCTCTCCTGCAGGAATCCAGCTGGGAGCCCTGGGGTTATCTTTGTGGACACCAGGTAACCTCACATGTATGTGCCACCCCTGTGCAGGGCTCAGTGCTGGCAGCACTGACTCACTTGTGTCTGGACTAAACTGGGGGATCTGTGAGGTAACAGGTGCTATGGCAGACCTCTGCACGTTCAGTATTTGAGCTCTCCAGCACAGAAGATCGTGCTTAGTAGAGTGAATCTTAGAAAATATTTCAAAAAGTTGGAAACGGGTTCTTCCCATTTTTTTTCTAGCTGGAAAAAACGCTCTTAAACCCTGAAGTTGCACCTTAAGAAGACTGATGGCAAACCCTGAGTTCATTCACAGGTTCTGCATATACATTTAGGCATCACAAGGTTCTCATCTACTGTAACTGTCAACTCTTTGTTGAATCCTCCTATTTCATGTTTTGAAAAAAAAAAATAATTAAGAACAACCTTGTGAAAGGACTTATTTTCCTCTCTGATTGTGGCTCTGCTGTCTGCATAGGGCTGCCTTGCAAACCTGCCCTTGGCCAACTTCTTTCCACTTACACCTCAGCTGTGTTTGGAGCAGAGCTCCTCTAGCATCCCTTCCCAGCAGGAAGCAGAAATGCTCAGCTGGCAGAGATCCACCTGCTGTGGTCTAACAGGTTCCTGTACTTGCTGGGAAGTGACCCACAGTCCTGCACGTGAAAAAAGGAGCAAAGAACGGGGGAAAAGTTGCTGTTCTTTGCTTACACTGTCTAATTATAGGTGGCACTTTTAAACACAGGCACAGTGTTAATGTCAGGGAAGCACATTTCTGTCCTGTATCTTCCCTTACTTATTCTGCACCCTTCTTAGAATACAGGAGGAAGCAACTCCTACATACAATTTATATATATCTGTAGATTTGTGTGAGAAATTTTTAATAAAAAGAGGATGACAGTTGCCACAGGAAATTATGAATACATGCATATATACACTCACTCAAACATGCACCCTGAGCCTTTGAGACCTTTCAATTTCTTGAAGGAAATACATTTTAAAGAAGCGTGATGCCCTCTGTTAGCTCTACTTGAACCAAGACCTCAACAGCAAAGAAGGGGGTGAATATGCACCCAAGCCCTCCTCAAGAGTTCTGATACAAGAGAACATGTTTTGTGACGTGAGCATGTGAAGAAGTTGTTTCTGAGTCAGCCATAGAACAGCTACTCAACTAAACAGCTACTCAACTAACCCTCCTGTTACTTCAAGGTAGGGCATATGGAGGGGTAACTACTTCATATGACCATTGTCATCAGCTTTCCTGTACAGGAGGGAAAGGGGGGGTTTCACATCTTCCTCACCCTCGACATAGCTACCAAAGGAACAAGAGACCTTCACCTGAGATCCTACCAGTGACAAAATACCCTGAGCCTTAGTTTTCCTCTAAAACTCCTATAATTTGCTACATAAATAATCAGTTTAGTGTAGGAATGGTTCAATCAGTCTGGTCCTGGAAAAATATGAAGCAATAAGAACTTTGTGCAAGCTGCAGAGTAGTGTCTTTATTAAAAAACTATATCAAATCCCATGCCTGGTCCAGTCTGTTCATGTTACCTCTCTTATTCTGAATGTGCTCATACACTGATGAATCCTGATGGATTGGATCCATAGGAGGTAAACCAGCAGATTGAAGAGGTGAGATGTATTTCTTTGCTAATGGGGCTGATGCTGTTCAAAGCTCCCATAAAAATTCAGCACGAAGAGCATCCTAAGCCCAGGGGTTTTATAGCATTCATGATCATTCAACCTTTAAGCAGATACAAGGAAACTTTTTCTCTGCCTTTCTCTGAATATATCCATCTCCTCAGGAGCAAAGGAAAGACTTTTATGGAGAACTTGATAAAATTCCTGAGACGGCTCATTAATTCCAGTCACTTCAGCAGTGACTTCCCCACCACTTGTGGCACTCAAAGAAGTTATAGATTGCCTTAGTAATAACAAATCCTATTCATTAGCCATGCCCCTGCACTTGCATATTAATATTGTCTGGCCTTGTTAAATATAGAAACCTATTCTCTTTAATCTGTTTTTAACAGGAATTTTTTTCCTAGGGGTAGCCACAAAATAATTGATAGTGATAGATATCCCACCTCCAAAAAACTTGTGAAATTCCCTTAATGGCCTCTTATGGTTGCTGGGGAGCTGGGGCAGACCAGTTACCTCTGTAGGAATTATGATTTTACCCCCTTTTTGATGGGAAATTTAGAAACTTTTGCACTCTACAACCCCTACTCCACTTTATGCAGACATAATTTAATCAGCAGAACTTTTATCTTTTATAGAGATTAAACGTGTGATTCTAAACAGGATCCAATGGTGAGAATAGGAAATAATAATCACAAACAGTGCAAGTGGTGGGTGTGAAAGACCTTGCAAAATCCCTTATTCTCTCTACAGCTCTGTTTCACACATCACAGCACAACCAAGCACCTCTGATCACAGAATCATAGAATAGTTTGGGTCGAAAGGGACCTTAATACTCATCTAGTTCCAACCCCCCGATCCCATGGTTCCACTAGACTTGCTCAAAGTCTCATCAACCTGGCCTTGAACACTTCCAGGCATGCTACATCCCCAACTAACTCAAGATACTCTCAAGTAACTCAAAAGCAGAAAGACTTGGCAGCAGCAGGTAACGTGCTGCCAAAGAAATCTTTATTCTACAGGGAAAAGAGAGTTGTGTTCATTTATTTGTCTAAAATGAGAGAGCTGGTTGAAACCTCTCAACTGTGTTCTGTTGAATAAGGTTTTTCATGTAGACAGAAATTTTGAAGGACCTTAGGGAAAGGAAGTATATTGAAGAAAATGTTGCTTTCTTGGCAACAGAAAACTTTAAGCTTTGGAGAATTCTGTGAAAATGATGCCTCTTGTGCTGTTAACTGCCTAAGGAACAGTGTTTTACTCTGAAATAGGAAATGGGATTTTCCATCTTTTTTATCAGTTTCCAAGATAAGTAGATCTATAAGAATATGATAATTACAGAAATATTGCATCTTAGACTAGATATAAGGGAAAAGTTCTTTACTGTGAGGGTGCTGAGACACTGGAACAGGTTGCCCAGAGAAGCTGTGGATGCCCAAATAGCAAACTCTTCAGGCAAAGTGGACACAAAAAACCTGGTCCTAATTTGATCTAATTTGGTCGTTCTGATGGGGCTGCAGGAAAAGAACTGGAAACAGAAGAATTACAGGGTAAATCTCAGATATTAAGTGGCAGACAAAACCTCCCTCTGATACTGACACTGCACCATAAACCAAGAGCAGTTCAAATCCACAGCTTCTGCTAACCTCCTGATTATTGGTGTGGCAGCATTTTCAATATTCATCATAATGAGGAGTTCCTGATGAACTCTTGCTGCTGTTTATAGCACAAACTCAGGTACAGCTCATTTTCCAAGAATAACTTTGGCAAAATATCAGTATCTGTTGCAGCTTTTTGACAACCTATAATTATGGTTGAAAGTGCAGTCAAGCGATTTCAGACGGCAGAGCGAGTAATTTCCCAGAGTTATCCACTGGGGCAGAACCCTCCCCATCTGAACGCCCGTGGAGAAGAGAGCATTCCCACTGTTTGGGTTCCTGCAGAGTATGCACGTGAGGGGAAAATGCATTTTTTTTGCCTTTAAGAAAGATAAAGGTTTTCAATTTTTCTCTCCTTTACAGTCTCCAGTGATTTTTCTGTATGCTAAAAATACACCAAAAATCCCAGTGCACCTGCACAGCACAACTGTGACTGTGAAGCTGTCCCCAGGAGTCCCCAGGTGCCCACTGCTGAGTGCCAGAGCACCGATGGTGAGCGTTGCACTTCAGCATTTAATTCTGCACTGTTAGTGACTTTCACCTTTTTTACAGTGACACAACACACAGCACAACCACGACAAAAGTCCCTTTCCTGCTCTTTTGGGACTCACTTGCTTCGCCATCCTCAGTACCTGTGCTGGCTGCTTGATTCACTCCATTCAAACTCTATTGACAGTGAACCAGGTCATCTGTGCTTTCAGGACCTGACCCCTTGTGGGCCTGCACAGACAGCTGTGGGACAGCAGAGCTAGACTCAGCATCATTTAAATCATTTCAATCAGTGCTGGTACGTCTGAACCTACAGCCAACAGATTTCACCACTGTGTTGATGCAAGACTGACATAAATGCAATCAGAATTGTGATTCATCACTTTTAGAAGCCACTTTGCTGTGTTTTTCAAGAATCATGACACTCTCACAGCTGATTTTTACCAAGAAATCAATTACCTACAAGCTATTACATTTATCAGAACAGGTTTCCAGCAACGTAAATCATCATCACTTTGCTGAAGCCAGTAGTAAGCACCAAGCCCACCTGCATGAGTCAGGCAAGCAGCCTATCCCCTATCAGGATGGATGGCAATATATGAGCCTTGTACAGCTGACAGACATTTATGGAGGATAATTATGGAGACTGCAAGGATATCAGTTACTTTGACAGGTTAATGTTTTCTTTTTAATTAGATACACAGACACAGAGGTAATTGCAAATAATTCAGTTGTGCCTATCCCAGGATAGGTCCCCAGATGTACTTTATTGTGTGCCAAAGAGCAGTCCATCAACTATGGGGAAGCTCTTCAAGCAAAAACAGCGCTGGGAACACCATCTGTGAAGTAAAACTGAGCCCAGCTGCCTTGTTTGCCAGAAACCACCTAGTTTATGGTGGGGTCTAGCCTGACCTGAACCCACCCATAGCTGGAAGCGAGGTGGATGTAGCACAAGGCAGTTGGTGCTGCAGGGTTTGGATGTACGTGGCTGCAGCAGGGAAAAGAGGAGAAACATTTGGTGGGAGCAGCAGCCACGCCTTCAGTTATTTAAACCAGAACAGACAGCAAAATTATTTGATCTTGTGGAGCTGGGGGATACCTGCCAGCACCTGGCAGGGCTGGAGCAGGCTGCCAGGCACAGCTGCCAGCAGGGAGCCAGTGGGCACTGCCATGTCTCCACGGGGACAGCGTCCCAGATCCCTGGCTGGGGGAGAGCACCGTGGGCACCCCCACTCTGCTGGAGCCAGCACTTGCCAGGCCATGCTGCTCCTGCCTCAGGACTGCTTTGAACAGCAGACTGATTATTGCCTCTAACATATTCTTTTCAGAATGCAATTAAAAAAAAAAAAATAAAATCAAGAGATAAATGCTCTTTTGCTTTTGACCTCAGATATGAATACCTCAAAGAACTACCTTGTCATTACATGGAATATGTGATTCCAACCATGTATATTTTTAACAACCACCTAGCACTGGCGGTATGGTTTGCTTTGTCAGGCTTTCAAGGTCGCTGAGGAGAGGATCCAACTGAAGCTGCAGGTGTCAATGTACATGAAATGATGGTATCTCTATATGTGACACAAGGCCTTCTATACAGGAATATTTTTAACGTTAACTCCTTAGTTAAAAATCCTTTCCACACGCCCATCTTGTTTTACTACCCTTCATACTCATATGTATTTCACAGGAAGTTCAATCCCTTTCCTAGAAAGGTGGCCAGTGAAGCAGCTTCCACTCCAGACACTACAGTTGTGTTACTGTGACCAACCATCTTTCCCCTGCTCCGTATCCCCAGGAATTTCTTCCATGCTCTCTGCAGTGAATACCACTGCATAGAAGAGAGCAGCTCACTCTGAATTGGTATTTAATCCCTTGTTTCTATGAGTAGGCTGCAAATTTGGCTGCACTTCCAGATTGGATGCTGACTCAGAGAGTTTTCCCAGTGTCCGGTAGCAATCCTGTTGGCAAACACCACTCCCTGCACAGACACCACGAGTGCACCTACATGTGTGAGTGCAAAACCTACACAAATTTCAGTTTCCTTTTTTTTAACCTAAGTGAGGGGAAGGGAGCATGGCATGGAAGATCCTGGCTTTGCTGGGATTTAACAAAAGACAAAACTCTCCTCATCTCCCTGTCCGCCTCCAGGAGTCTCCACAAGAAACAGAGCTAATTTGTTTAGCATCAGCCATCCACTCTCAGAAAGAAAATATTCTTTCAAGGCATACAATTGCTACACGTGGCACTCATAAACAATGCCATGTTTAGCAGTTTGTGGTATTAAACATTCAAAGGAATTTTCTCTGATAGAGTTTGACAACATTGTCCAAAAAAAAATAATAATTTCTGTAAGCTGCAAATAGTCTTTAATGGAAACAGATTTAAATGCAAACTAAAGTTCCTTCACACTGTGCTGTAAATCACAAGGGAAACATAATTCATTTGCAGCAGTTTTCAACAAGAAAACTTGGCAGTCTTTCAGCAAGTTTCATAATTGCTCTATTTTAAACTTCAGCTTGAAAATGCTCAAGATAGCTTTTACTTTTATTGAAAGGTTAATTTCACACCTACAGAAAAATATCAGCTTTCCATTAGATCTAACCAAGTGTTAAATGCGAAAATTACAGTCCCTTCCTATGAATGTGCAAAGTTTGTTGCATTTTTAACCCATCTTGCTTTCCCATTCTTTCGTGGTGGAGTCGAGGCACTGTGCTGGCTCTGTGGGCACGCTGGACATGGGACTGCCTGCAGGAAAAACACTGACAGCATTTATTCCCGCTTCTTCCCTGGCTAAGAGCTCCAAGATATCACTAGCCATGGTAACCTGGGTGCCAGCTGTGCAGGATGCAGGGCTGTGGCAGCCCACAGCTGAAGAGCACCCAGCACAGGGGGCAAAAAGGGACATATCCTGGGACTAATTCTTCACAGATTTATGCCAAGGTGTCTCAAGAAGCTCCATTGCATCTCTGGGCTCATCTTATTGTTAGGACAGCACAAACAAGGGGTAGGTAAACAAGAAATTTGCTCATTTCCCTTCCCATCCCATCAGCTGAATTTTCAATTGAATTTGAACTGAAATGTCAATTGAATGGAGCGACACATGCCATTGGGGACCAGCCTGCTCCCATGCTCTTCTCCCATGACCCCTCCCACTGGAGGAGTCAAATTAGGGCATAGAATTAGGGGGAAAAAACAAATAAACAAACAACAAGAACAAAACAACCCCACAAAAATACTTCTGGTGACCTACACACTTGGTGCAGCATCCCAAGCCACCAAGGTACCTTGAGTCCATCAGTCATTCAGGGCTGGGGAATGTTCCCCTGGAGCCACTCCTGAATAACCAGAGCAGTCCCAAGAGGACACTTCTCAGCGTCTAGGGCTAAATATCTTGCTGTAATTCTTTTGTGACACAGTCTGAACTTCAACCTCCCATTTCCTACATCAGGGCTTGAAAAAGTCCCTGCAAACACGATGCTTTCCTGATTTGTGTTTGGCAACCTCTACTTCCCCAAAACCAGCACTTCCCCCTGCTTCTCAGATCACTGCTTCCCAGCAGTTAAACACAGGGAACACTTGTAGCAGTAGTTTCAGTTACCTCCAAGGGATGCAAACACCTTATGGCTCCCAGAACCATCGTTCCTCGAAGCAACAAGTGCATGTGTGAGCGTGAGCGTGCCAGAGGGGGTGGATGGAGACAAATAGGAGCGAGTTTCTGCAGCCATATGCACAAGGAATGCCACTAGGAAAAAACCATAGTTTTTGCCTTCAAGAAAACTATGACTCAGTCACTGCTTTATGGGGGAAAAAAGTCACACTGAATTTCATTTAGGTATTTTAAGTTTAGTCTCACCGGAAATTATTTGTCAAGGGAAGAGGAAAAGGGAGGGGATTAATTTATCCCGATGAATCCCAGTACCATGGCTCTATGAAAGGCATATTTATCATTGCACAGTGCTCCCTGGCGTGTGAAGCATGACCCTGTCATTGAGGAAGGAGGGGCAGAGGGATTGCTCCCAGGGCTCAGGAGACGTGCAGAGCTGCTGTCCAAGGAGGTGCAGCGCGTGGCCACTGACACACCGGAGTGCTGAGCCTCGGCTCAGCTGGGATCTCAGCACTTGTGTGGGCTGCCACATCCCAAGTTCCCCAGGAGTAATTTAATCACTACTTGCAGACAAAGGATTAATGCAAACAGAAGAAACATGTTCATTGATTGCGAGTTGCATCCCTGCCTGTGGTAGGGCAGGGAGCTGCAGGAGAGGCTGTGCAGCACAGCCCAGACAAGACCCTCAACACACCTTCTCTGCCAAAGCACCTTCTCCATCTCATTCAGGAAGAGCTCTTGGGTTTGTGGCAGTTTTGATAAATGGGAAATTTTGTTGCAAGCTTTAAATCCACAGCCCTCAAGAAATAAATGGGGGCACCCCATACTCCAGAGCTCTGGCCTCAAAGTCAGTCAAATGCTCCTCCCTGCAACAGCAAATCAAACTCATCATGGCAGAGAAATCCAGGCCTGCAAATAGCTCGGTTTGGACTCCTCACCAGGCAGGGAGGTGCAGAAAACAGCTTGGAAAGGCAGCTTTCAACCAGGTGTGGAGGCTGGGAGCAGGCAGTGCTTTCTAAGCTGAGCTCCAGGAGAGGTGGAACCTTGCCTTTGTAAAGGCTGCTATGTCTGGGAAGTGAGGCACAGCCCTGATAAGGAACTGCCAGGCAAGATACCAGTAAAATAACTGGGTTTCTTTATCTGCTTGCATTCTTTTTAAAATAGATTTATAATTTCTCCCCACAATTATGAGAATGAATAACTTGGATGTCTTGGATTCCCTTGTCTAGAAACAGCAAGAAAAATGTAGCTTATGAAAGAAGCTGCTGTCTTTTTAAAAGTAAGGTTTCCTTTTAACATTTGCAAGTTATCAGCATTGCCAGGATCCTGGCAGCGGGTGAGCCATCCTGCAGGAGATGGATGGGCAATTGTCGAACAAAAGCTCCTGCAATTTGGCTGAGTTACTGGAAAGTTGAAAAAAAAAAAAAAAGTTCAGTCATCAGTGAGAGCACCTCCAGGCATCCCTCTGAATGTCCCAGGTGAGCACCATCTCTCATCACAGAGGCAGGTAACCTTTATATTACTCTCTGGTATTCAGTCTCTGGCCTTTAGAATCACTGCTCTCCCGATCTTCCCCATGTAAATCATCACACTTCCCCTTTTTATGATATTCTAATTAAGAAAACTGTGATAACAGTAACTAATTATGTCCATAACACATTTTGAAGTGCTCTCTGCGCCTGTCAACACTCAGAATGAGAGTCTAAACTTTGGCAAGGGTCCCAGAGCCTAAAAAGGTTCTGGAGCAAGATGCCACTAACCTCCTGTCATTAATCTTAGATAAAGAAGTTCCCATGAACAACCAGCAATTCGTTTGCCATCAGTTTCTGGGATCCTTGTTCAGCTTTTCTGATACAGCTCAATTATAGCCTTCTAATCACTTGATCTCAAGCACACAGTCAGTGTAATTTTATTGTTCCATTTTCCTGAATAAGAGATACCTGTTTGGAAGGATTAGGTCTTAAAATGGACTACAAGCAGTATTTCATCTTTTGGGAAATTCTGAACTACACCAGTCCTTTAAAACAAACTACTATTGGATCAGTACAATTGAAAAGCTACCCCAAATACACACGAACATGTCAGGTTTTGCCACCTTTGTGTTTCAGCTGCAACATCTGTCTCCCTGCTCGCAGAGCTGCTCAGTGCAGCACATGTGCACCAGAGGAAGCACAGCCTGGGGAGCCCTTCTTGCTGTGGTCAGAAGGGAGAGCTTCCAAGAACTCCAAGAGAAGCTAAGACTGGAATTTCCAAGGTTGGTGGAATCCAAATGCATTTTAGGATCATGAGACACCAAAGCCTCCAGCCTATTTAACAGCTTGAGAAAACAAACAAGGACACATTCCTAAATTTCAGAAGTTCCAGCATTAGCAGGGACTCTCAGACCTGTTTTGCCAGGCATTACCAGAGAGGTGGTGACCATCACATCTGATGGGAGGCTCCTCGAGCTACTGCTGTTACCAACCAGCCTCCTCCATCTCCAACTCCTCCTTCTCTTTCCTCCAGCAGCAAAATGCTGGAGCTGTGATTTCAGCCTCCCTTTGCCCCAGTCCTAAATGGGACATCTGCCCCTGCTTCCCACTGCTTCCCTCCCTCACCACACTGCTGGCAGCTGGAGCCTTGCAGGCATCTCTGCCACCACAGGGGACTTTTTTATTTAAACAATGGCAAACACTCCTGACTGTAAAAAAGGGGGTTCAAGTTCCCCTATAGCATCTTTGGCCAACATGTTTATACCATAATTCAATCAAGAGGGATTATGGAGAAAAATCACTTTACACACTGGATTTCCTTCTGCTAAAAGAGATGTAAACTATTCCAATGCCATAGCCCTGGGCTGTACCTGCAACATCAAAAGGAAGCTTAGCATCTTGACAGATAACAGGTAAAATCTGCAGGTATCTGCCTGTTTAGATGGTAGGGAGTACCTGGCATGGGAGTTTTAATATTTTAGCCGTGTCAGGCCTGTGAATTGCAGCTTTTTGCAGTGAGTAAATTGATTATGTAGATTCATGTGGTCTACAGGATACGTGATGTGCACAGAAGGTGACATAAATACATATTACAGTGCCAACAGCTTGTTTTATTTCAATGCCTGACAGGTTACAACTGACATTGAGGAGAATAGTGATGAGCAGCCACTTTGCAAGCCTTCCCTGTAAAATGCAATTGCATCCAACAGTGGAACTGGTGGGACAGAGCTCCACAGTTTCCAGCTAAACTGTTACATGGAGCAGCTCTGCACTGTGGAGTCAGGGAGTAGCTGGTAAAGAGCTTTGTACTCTCCTGCACTCCCTGCAATTAGAGGTGAGTTATTGGTAATTCCTTTTGGATAAACTTGTCTGTGCAGCACAGTAGAGTCCTACCTCCAATTTAGAGAGCAAAATGTATTAAAAGGACTGAGTAATGAGCCCATCAACCGTGCTAATTTTACTTATAGTATCAGAGTTAAAACCCACACAGCTATTGCCAAGCGCATGGGTGTAATTCAGTGTCTGATAGAGTGTGAATCAGAACTCTAAAGGCAGTGTTTGGGTTGATTAGGGCAGCCCAGCCAGGGGCTGCAGGTGCTCCTCACATCTTCCATAACACTTTCAGAAGAAACAATCCCCTATCCTTCAGTGGCACATGATACACCATGAAGAGCTGCAAATTCACACCCCAAAAAGCCTGGTTGGCCATGCCTGGATGGGGCTCATCCAGGCATCTCAGCCATCCCATTAAGCTGTTCTGTGCCTGCACGCTGAAATCTCTGCCTGTGGGCTGGGTGAAGTGGAGACAACACTGGAGTGCAACACAGGCTTGCAAAGCAGCAGTGAAAAAATATTAGTCAGTGCAAATATCATAAAATCATTCAAGTTGAAAAAACCCAAAATCATCAAGTCCAACCGTTAACTCAGCACTGCCAGGCCCACAACTAAACCATGCCCCTGAGCACCATATATACATCTCTTTTAAATATCCCCAGGGATGATGACTCCACCACTTCCCTGGGCAGCCTGTTCCAACACTTCAACCCTTTCAGTGAAGAAATATTTTCTAATATCCAATCTCAACCTCCTCTGGCACAACTTGAGGCTGTTTCCTCTTATCCTGTCCCTTGTTACCTGGGAGAAGAGACTGAACCCCCCCATCTGGCTACAACCTCCTTTCAGGCAGTTTTAGAGAGCAATAATGTCTCCCCTGAGCCTCCTTGTCTCTGGGCTGATCAATGAGTAGTTATTTCCTGTCGATACAACTTTGCACACACGATCGTCTGCTGTGGGAGATTTTTGATTCTTTTATTCTATTCCATTGCAGAGATAAAATAAAGTGTTGCCAAGACAGAACAGCAGTCCCTTGCTCCACTGTGGCTACAAACAAAGCAGGTTACATGCTACTTGAGGAGTTTACAGTGATGGTGTTGGGCTTCCCCTGAGAAGATGGCAGGTTTGGGTGTTAAACCACAACCCGGCACACAAGAACAGTTTGGCACAGCTAGAAGGTTGCAAAGGTTGATTTCCTTCTACACAACACACCTCGAGGGGTTTCACTTTCTGATCCAAGCAACAAGAACAGGAATGACTGGGTGGAATCTCTCCCAGGGTAATTTTGCACTAAAATGCAGGTATTTCCTACAATATTGTTGGGGAGAGGGGGGAAGTTAGTGGCCTGAGTGAAATGGAACAAGTGAAGGAAAAATTAAAAAAAAAAAATTAAAAATTTAGGTTTCAAATGAAATTTAATTAATGGTTAAAGGAAGCTAAAGAAAAAATAATAATTCCCCCTACTAAAAACAAAAAACCCCAACCTATACGAAACACCAAACCCCAAAAAACAAACAAACAAACAAAAAGCTCCAAACCTCAGAACATTTGTTTCACAGACAGAAATTATTGTCTTAATTTTAGTGCTCTCTGCTTCTTCTGAGGAGATAGAAGTTTGCAGAATGAGACAACTCTGGGAATTATCACTTAATGGAAAAACAAGTGGATAAGTCATTTTTGGGAGTTTTAACCATACAATGGGATGCAACACAGCATCTGCTCCTTTGGCAAACTATTCCCTCACATTTGTTTTGGGATATCAACAGCTTTATTCATTATTAAGGATTACTCACATGCCAAGGAAAGATTGGCATTTCTGAGAGATGCTCACAAAATTTCTGTGAGTTTTAGCACATGCCTCCTTGTTTAAAGTTTACACCAGAAATATGGCACCCACCATCCTCTTGTCCTTAAAAATATTTCTCTCATTCATCAGCGCATGGTTTAGATCAAAACCAGAAGGCAGGAACAATTCCAGTCAATGATCTGTGAGCAGTCCCTTGTCTGAAGGATACACATCCAAAACCGATGAGTTGTTGATCACTTAGACAAAAAAAGAAAACAAAACAACAACCCTGAAAATGCTTTGGAAATTAACTGCTCATTGAGAAAGAAATCTAATTTGCAGCTCATCACCTGACTCTGTCAGGTCCACATTGATTTCTGCTACCACCTCGCTGATGGATTGCACTTCCCCCTGAGAGTGCAGTGCTGCTGTGAGGCTCCTTCTCCCTGCCCAGGGCCAGGGCATGGACAGAGTGAAGGTGTTCCTCCCAGCTTTGTGCACACAGGGTTACATAACAGGCAGAAAGATTATCAAATCCTAGATAAAACTAGACCTGGCCCTGGTCTGTGATGAACTGTACATGAAATATGGATATTTTCTGACACAGATGCCTCTGAACTCTTCCATCACACCCAGAGCAAAGCCCAGCTCCTCTGTACACAAGCTGCTGCCTGATGGCTCTGCAGGGTTGGGCAGGCACAGTGAGGTTTTGCCCAGCCACCATCCCCATGCCTGCCAGAAGACAAGACAGCACCACTCTGCATAGGAAAACTTGGCCAAAACCCCAGTAGAGTGGAAGATGTAACCCCAGATGAGTTCCATAAAAGCCAGAACTGATTCAGAAAAGGCAGTGAGAGATCATGAGCAAAGAATAGGGCTGACCCCTTTCACACAGGGTCCCAAAAGGTCCCATCTGCCATAACCCCATCCCAGGAATCCTTTTTAAGCCACAATTTCACAGATCGTTTAAAAAACATATATTTTTGAATATTTTCATGCCCTACTTCACTACCCTTGTAAGATAAGCCAGGTAACTGATAACCTCCACCTATAAAATCTATCTGCTGGTTGCAGCATTCCCATGGAGGCTGTGGTACATCTCAGGCATCTATTGAGTGGACACAGCTCCCAGCTCAGCAAAATGAGCCAATTTGTATCAGCTGTGTATTAATGTGCTCATCTGTGCGCTGCAGCAGCTCAGCAGCTGCTGTACAGCAAATTGAGATGTCTCTGCCTCTGGCAGAGGGCAAAAGAAACCCTGCAAAGCCACTCTTTGTGAGTTAGAGCCTGAGTACACATTTATGTCAGGCCCTAATTTAAATCACCGTAGGCAAGGGTAATCTCCCCCTGCACACATCTAGCCATATGCTCTCCCTCTACTCACAAGGATGCTCTGTTTGCATCCTTCAACCCCAGGATGTACCTTTGGCCACGTGTCACCATTTATCAAGCACAGCACACTCTCTCTTTCATTGGGTCAATCACAGGAGTTAGTATTTATAGGCTTTAGTCAGCCTTAGACACCTAAACTATCTTTCCATGACTATGCACGGAACCAAAGTCTTCCCTGGTTTGGATCAGAACCAGTCCTAGCACGGCTTCCTCATCAGACAGGATTAAAGTCTGTGTTCAACTCTGCAGGTAACACTGTCAAGAGCTGAGACCCAGGGCAGAGTAGGAAAGATGCAGGTGCTGTTAAGGCTGTAGAGGAATTCTGTGCGTTGATGAGCACCTACTGCTTTGCCTAACAGTTCTTTGCAAAAAGGTGCATTTACACAGAGAAGGCTCCTTTCTGGAGCAGTGTCACAGTATTTGCACATAGACTTTATTTGGACAGTTACTCCAGCATTGCAATACAGGCAGAAAATGCAAGACACACCAGGAGTGCCAGGGGTTTGAGGACCCCTAAGAGTAAAGATGCCCTACTGAAAATTCCTGCCCCAAATTAACTTCAAATTCATCTTGGGGAAACCAAGACCCTATAAACCATCATGTGTAAAGTAACAGTGCTTTCTGCATTTTCTAGTACATGTCTTAAATGAGTTGTTTGAAGGTAAAATATTGCAAAGCCAAGGTTATTCATATTTATATTAGGAATCCTTTACCCTTCAGAGCAAGCTGCATTACAGAGTAAAGAAAAAAAAGTCATATATAAGGCAGGGGTTGTTCATCTGTCATGCATGAGACACAGATTTCTGCAATGATTAGCCTGGGTAAAGGTTATTTAATTTAGTGAGATATGTTGTACTCAAGTGTTTAAATCAGAAACCTGCTCTGAGCTGAGGATCTTTGATTAGACAAAGAGGAGAACAGTAATCACTTGGAGCGCTGCACGCAAGGGGCGAGCAGCCACTCAGAATCCCTAATTTGTAACTTATTTATGCACTGCAGAGCCCACACACCCTAATGGTTTAGATATTCCGCTTCATGCCAAATGACTAAGTGCTCCTCGTGTGAGCAGACAGTCACTCACAGTCAGGTCATTTATCTTTCAAAATAGCAACAGGGAAATCTTGTCCTCCCTGGCTGAAGGTCTCTTGAGACACAGGCAGCTCAAGGTGGCTCCATTTCAACATGCATCGTTTGAGAATCTGCTGTGGGCAAGTTCAAACAGACAGCAAAACTGTAAAGATGTTTCTCCACATGCAAACTATGATCATTATTGTACGCTGTGAGAGTACCAACACATCGCTGTGCACACTGGTCACCAGAGAGATGCTTCTAGAAAGACTGTAAGGACCCAGCAACAGACCTCTGTATCACAGAATGGTTTGGGTTGGAAGGGAGCTTAAAAATCATCTCATTCCAACCCCCGTGCCATGGACAGGGACACCTTCTCTGGGAAACCTGTCCCAGGGCCTAACCATCCTCACAGGGAAGAATTTCTTCCTGATATCCAGTCTACACCTACTCTCTTTCAGTTTAAAGCCATCCCCCCTTGTCCTGTCACTACATTTTGTAAGATTATCTAGAGTATATGTGGAAAGCCTGAGCCAGTGAGCTCCCTACACACATCCGTCACAAACAAGGCAGCATCCCCCCTCCAGGCACTGGCCTCTTCCAAGTAACAGGAGCCTGGGGCTCCTGACTTGTCTTCAAATCTAGATCTTTCCCTGGGGTTGAATTGCAGATGCTGGAGCTGGGAGCTTCTGTCCTCAGGTTCCAGCATCAGGCAATCAAAGCTGCTTGCTGCAGGACCAGAGCCCTTGTAGCAGGAATGATGTACTTGGGCAGCCAGTGCAGGAGCATCATGGCATGCAGCAGGCTCCAGGATGGGGTTCACCCTCCAGGGATTTAAAAGAAACCCTCTGGAAGGGAATAGTATCACCATTCAAAGTGTGGGCACCTCTGTCCTGTGCACTTGAGAGCAGATTCCCACCAGCCTGCTCCCATATTCCAAAGGTGATTGCTCAGTCTTATCACAGAGAGAGAGGAGAAATTAAAAGCCACAAGCACCTTCCTCTGAGGCTGCACAGATACTGCTGTTATCATTATGGCAATTTTTAGTGGCATCAGCACACACCATGCTCAGCAGCACAGTTGAAATCTGTCGTGTCTGGGATCAGCAGACAGATCTTTGCCTGCTGTCTTTGCTGGTACATCTCGCATTAATTCACATTAATTCATCAAATTAAGAGCCCTGCAGTAAAGCAAACTTGTTGGGGAAAAAAAAGCTTGTTAAATATTCCACACAATTTTGTTTTGGATACTTCAAACAACAGCATCCCTACCCTGCGGTGCTGCAGGTGTTCCTGGAACAGAGTCTGGGTGGTGGAAGTCATAGAATAGTTTAGGTTGGAAGAGACCTCTATCCTCATTGAATCCAAATGCTAACTCAGCACTGCCATATCCACCACTGAACCACAACCCCAAATACCACATTCACACATTTTTTTAAATACTTTCAGGGATGGCAACTCCACCACTGCCTTGGACAGCCTTTTCCAATGACTGACCACCCCTTCAGTGAAGAAACTTTTCCTAAACTTCGAATTAAACCTTCCCTGGTGCAATTTGAGGCCGTTTCCTCTTGTACTGCCACTGGGAAAAGAGACCAACCCCCACCTGGCTACAACCTCCTGTCAGGGAGTTGCAGAGAGCAAGAAGGTTCCCCTTGAGCTTAATTTTCTCCAGCCTGAACACTCCCGGCTCCCTCAACTGCTCCTCATCACACTTGCGCTCCAGACCCTTCCCTAGCTCTGTTCCCTTCTCTGGACATGTTCCAGCCCCTCAGTGTATTTCTTGTAGTGCGGGGCCCAAAACTGACAACAGGATTGGAGGTGAGGCCTCACCAGTGCCAAGTACAGGGGTATACAATCACTGCTGTGGTCCTGCTGGCCATAATGACCATCACTACAACTTCCCTAGACCAACCATCACAAATGGGGCTGCACCCCTCCTTGAAATCAGGATCACACAGGGCATCTCCAGGACATCTGTTCTTGTGAATATAAACCCTTTGTATCTTTGGACTTTCATTTCTAGACAGGGTCCTTCAAGTCCCAGCCTTCCTCACCTCCCCAAGGAACCATTAACTAATGAATAATTGAAACACTTGAGTTTGGAGCAGTGTCTCAGAGCTCACACCACGTGAAACCCAGCATTTGGCTCCCACCACATGCACCTGTTGGAGGAAGCTCCCTGGAGAAAGAGCCGATGACTTTTCCATGGTAATTACCTTCAGCAAGAGGTATTTACAACACAGCAGTGTGCTACAGGCAAAATGGCAAAGCAGCAAGGCTCTGCTATCATCACAGCCCCCCCCTCTGCCCTCTCCCTATAAACTAATGGGCTGTAATAAAGTAGAGGAGTTTCTGAGCAATCAGATTAAAAAAAAAAAAAAATGGTACAAGCCAGGAAAGTCACAAACCTTCAAGAAATATTTGTCTTTAATTAAGATTCTATAAACTAGTACTCAAATCACAGACATTGAAAAAAAAACCCAAAACAAAACAAACAAAAAACCCACAAAAACCAAACAAAAACAACAAAAAAATATTTTTGAAAGATCTTCCACCACAAATACTTGTCACAGCCGCCTGTGGTGGAGTGACAGCCCCTCTCTCCTCAACATCGACACCAGAGACATAAGAAATGACAAATGTGAGACACGGTTTAAGAGAGAGCCCTGGGGCAGGGAGACCTCAGCACCTGCACGCTGGGGAAAAGCTTTGACAAGAACAGAAGCAGCAGGAAGGAACCAGGATGGCTCCTGGCAGAGGAAGGCACTGTCACATCAGCAGGAATGAGAGGTAGTGACCAGGAGAATGCTTGCCTACTCTATTTAGCAGCATTTTAATGCCAAAGGGCTTTTAACAAAACCCCTCTTCAAGACCCTTAAAGCCGCTAAGATGTCACAGGATGAGAAGGAAGATCCTTTAATGCATTAATAAATAGAGGGATAAAAAAAGCAAAACCCACAAGGCTAGGAATAAGCCCGAGTTTTTCAATAGAGAAAGAACCCGGCCAGGGATCTGTACTGCCCACTGTAGTCATAAGTGGCCTAAAAAGTAATTTAAAAGCAAGATGAAATTTTTAGACGAGAGAAGTCAGAATAGTGAAAGAGAGATATTTTACATATAGCTTATATGTTAATAGGTATATATGGTACATATTACATATATGATATATTATAGATTGTGTCTAGAGAAGCCAAAATATCACAGAATCACAGAATATGCTGAGTTGGAAGGGACCCCAAGGATCACTGAGTCCGACTCCTAGCCCTGCACAGGAGCATCCTTAAGAGTCACACCATGTGCCTGAGATTATATGTTATTTTTAACATATATATACATACACAGGTCTATATAAGATAATGGCCACTCCCTTTGCTATAATTTTGCCCTGGATACCATGCTCCAGCCTCCCTCACAGGGCAGATGTGGAGGGAGGCACCCAGCAATACCCCACACAGCACAGCAGGATGCAGGGCTCCATGGGGCAACGGCAGCACAGGCACCTTAGCAGCAAGTTAAATACATTCCTCCAGAGCAAACCAAGTGCCAAACCAAGTGCCTGGGCTCCCCTACCGTCCCAGAAACCAAACCCTCCTGTTCTCCTCTGAGGCAGCACACTGAGCCACACAACATCAGCCCACCTCCACCCCAGCCACCAGAGGACAATCACTGTCTGACAGTTCCCAAGGAGCCCACAAGGGCAGGGTGTGTTTTTCAGTCGCTATTGAGACCCGAGATGTTGCAGCAATTGGTACAGTGGAGTTTAAAATTACATTAAGTGTTTCAATTTATTTGCTTATTAGGTAAAGTTCCGGCTCTCCTCCGTTACTTGAACAAACTGACTGAGCGCTTCAATTGATCTTAAAGTACCTATTGGCCCTTGTTAGCTACTAGTACTCATTAGGATACACACATATAGCCAGGAATCTTGTTATGAAATAATTATCAACAGCAGAATGCTCCCAGGTTTGCAGCAGAGCACACAGATCAAGTGGCTTCCAGTCCAAGGAGACAGTTCTGCCTTTCCTAAGCTTTTAGTGCTTACAAAAAGAAGAAGCAGGGCCTGACTGCACCTCTCTCAGGCTACTGGGATGCAAGCTTTGTGCTCAAGACATCTACACAACTGAATTAGGTCAAGGACACCATCAACCCCCAACTCAGAGTAATACCAGCATTTGTTTTTTGATATATTAACACATCTCTAGTGTTAGAAGACATTTCACATACCTATAAGGCAGCACAAAACAGCTCTCCATCTGCTCATCCTGGAAAGTCCAGCACCATGACCTCTCTCTCCCAGGAGCTCTGCAGAAAAAGAGTTGTTTTCCTTTTATCAGTGTGTCTGAGCTGATTTGAAATACCCAGCAGCTGAGAGCTCCCAGCTAAATGCCTAAAGCAGAGCTGCAAAACATTTTTCTGGGCTCGAAAAAAGGAGAGAACCAGAGTCAAAATGTTTTCTTGTGAAGGCTCTGGCTTTAACAGGTCAGGGGTGGCAGCAGGTACATCCAGAGCATGGCTATCACTCAAAAAAGCTAAGAGCCAGTTTCCTCAGGAGTACTTTTCCCCATCCAACATCATAAGAAAAATGGTCACTTCAGATTTCAAAAGTCTCCAGACTCAGCCTTGACCTTCTCTAAATTCCAGAGCCCACTGTCCTGTTATATCAGTGGTCTCTTTATTCCCTTAGATGAATTGAATGCCCCCAGGCCCTGCACTAATCAGCACAAACCTGCCTTCTCCACCACATCTCCAAGGTGCTGCCTCTGCCTGTCCCGGACATCAGCATGCCATCCACAAACACCCACCCCAGCACGGTCAATCCTCTACCAGAGTCCAGCATCCTGGGCACAACACAGCCTGAGATCTTCTGGATGAATTCAGATCCATGTGGAAGAGCTTTCCCTTTAACCCAGCCCTTAACCCAGGGTAAAAAGTCTGCAATTCTTCTGCAGCCTCAAGGGCTGGATAAACACTGCAGAAGAATTAAGCATTTCTCTTTAATTTTATATGCTTACTCTTTCTTTCCCCCACGTATACTTGAGCACTCCCAGCATTGCTTGGCCTCGGGATGCATTCAGGAGAAAGCTTTAGGTGATCATTAATTAATGTTTAATTTGTGTGGGCCTCTGCTTACAATTCTTATGCAAATCGTTATCAAATTGTGTTCTGTTTTCAGCTGAGCCAAATCTAAGCCCTAAAAAGCTAAAAGAGGAAAGACAAATTGAGGAGTGTATGTGCAGGTAATAAAGCTTTTCTTGTCCTCAGAGGCTCTGCAGTAACCTTGGGTCATGTGTACTACAAGCATAAATTTAGAGGAGAGATAAAGAGCGCTGTAATGGTTGAGTCTTGCAGAATGTGCAAGTTAAGAGATGCTGTTGGAAGGAAACTACTGATAAACACTCACTGATGTGTTGGTTATTAATGTGATGTTTTTATATAAATGCTTCTTTCTCCAGAAATACGATAGATTTTTACCAGAGGAGAAAATAAGAGCCTTTTTCATATAATTTAATCATTGTGTATGTTGCCTGGTATTAACATAGCATTTGACAAAGCCACGTCTAGTATGATCTGTTTTTAATTTGTGCTCTTTATTACAGTTTGTTGTAGCTGCCTAATTAAAATTTGTTAGGGAAGTAATCAGCCTTATTTCCGCAGTGAGATCAGTTTAATAAGAAGGTAATATTGCAATTTGTTTTGATTTATTAATTAGGCAAACCCATATAAAATCCACATAGTGGCATATAAACCCAGGGAAGCCGTGACACCAGCTGCTGTGCCCAAGGGAAAAGGGACCTGTGGACATTCTGCCCCCCATGTGGTTTTTGCCTCTGCCAGCTTCAGAGAAGCAAACTGTCATATAATGCTTAACCTGGATGTCTCTGCTAGTGCATGTTTTCTACCAACAAACTCCAAGAGAGGATTACGTGGGGATGGAGGCAGAACAACTGAATCAAGAGAAATTCACCAGCAAATGTGGGAAATGGATCCACATCTGTACATGGGCTTCCTCAACAGCCCCAAGTGTCAAAGTTGAAGGAGTCAAAGTAAAAAAATGGGAAAGCTAATCAAAGAAATAGTGGGAAGCCTGTCTAGGCCAGTGGTGGAAGAGGAGGAAGGGTCTCAGGGTTGCCCTACTTGCCCCCACTGTAACAATACTTGGGCCATTCCTAGTACTAGCCAGCTTCATTGTCCAAACTCAAGCAGAGACCTGGCGTACACCAATTTATCCAAGCTGAGTTGTCTAACCTAAGGTGCCTTTCCACAAAGCTCATTTTTCAGTTTGTAACATTAATGCTTGACAAGGCTCCCAGTAATCACATGTAGCAAGGCAAGACTTACCAAAGATCACCTACCGTGATGTTTGTTCTTTGCTCTGGCGGTGCAGGAGTGACCAGAGGCCAACAAGCTGCTGAGTGCAGAAGGTTGCGAGAGTGGAAAGGCTTCTGGTATCCTGTATGTCATTTATTGGTCATCTTAGGACAAGCAGGGTTTTGATTTTGCTCACTGATGAGCTGCTGCATCCATTTGGGCTGCTGATTTTCCTGGAGGGTTAGAAACATGCCCACTTGAGGAGCTACTTCCCTCCTCCCGAGAGGTCACACCCCTCTCACTGATTTCAGTATCAGCTTCCCAGGAACATGTTTGTGTTTCTCTACACACCAAGATCCAGCAAACAGCAACCAAGAAAGCAGGATCATGGCAAGGGGAATAAAAGGAAGAGGAAATCACAAATGAAAATTGGTCCCTTTGGTTCCAGGGGTGAATGCAGGTGTCAGAAATGTGAAGGTGCCACCCATCCCTACAAGGGGCTGCAGCTCATGCTGCTGTCAAGTGAGGAGCCATCACCTGAGGGACATCTTGGGCATTGGAGTCCCTCCCTGCTCAGAGGCCCTTGGTGTTCCAGGTCCTCTTTGAGACTCAGTGGCTCTTTGGCAAGCCATTACACATTCATTCTCTATAAACCCCAGTTTGCATTTTGGCCCAAGGGAACCAAGCACTGCCTGTGATCCTCTGCAGATCTTCTCCAAATTGGCCTTCCTGGAACCTTTGAATGGGAGGAATGGTCACCGAGGCAATACACCAGATATGTACAACCAGCTTCTGCTATGGACTCCTGGCACTGGGCTTAGGCTGATCCCATGAGTTTCCTTATGTTTATTTTGGGGCATCATGGTTTTAGCTCCTCTATGTGTGCTGGGTGCTGGGATTGACTCATCTTGTGGCTATGCATAGCATAAACTTCTACAATAACAATGAATAAAAGATCAGTCCCATGGCTCCAAATCTATCTAAGTTTAATGGCTGTTTTGCACAATTGGGGATTAGAGAGACAGCCTGATTTATCCAGCAGCTGAAAATCATTTGCTGTTTACCTTTGCTGGATGAGCCTCAGATATAGGGCTTTAAACACACTGGGGTAAGGGAACAGCAGATGAGCAAAGAGAGGAGAAGAGACGCAGCTTTACTAGAAACCTTGTAAACCACTGACAGTAAAAGTCAATGCAGGATTAAAAGCTATCAGTTCAGAAACCCATAAACCACCATCTCTTCCACATCTATCTTCCCTGACTGAGCTTGAAACAAGGAGATTTTATTTTTTACGGGAGGCATTTCAGAGTGCTCCTTTGAGGCTCACAAACTATCACACTTTAGAGAGAACATAATTCTGGGACAAAGCTTTTCATCCGCTCTGTTTGAGCATCCTAGGGGGATGCCCCGCGTAACGTCTTTCTGAGTCATTCCAACACTCCAGAACAAGGTTTTCCTACCATACAGCCACAATTAACTGCTTCCTTAGTAGGCTATGATGTAGACGTCCACCTCTCTCTGCAGAGATCTAACTGCAATAACCACTGGAGGGGTTGTAGCTGCTGAGAAGCTTTCGTGGGCTAGGACACATGGCAGTCCTAGGATAGGGTGTGCATCAAACACAGGCTTGCGAGGTGTACGCAAGTTTTATTTTACAGGAAAAAGTAACATAACACTTACTTTGAGGAAGGAGGAGACACAAAATGTCTCCCAGACTGCAAGGTTCCCTCAGCATCTGGACTCTGGTACCCCAGACATGAGGTCTTACTGAAGGTTCAGTAACAGCAAGGCAGTTGAAGAGTGCATTTCTTTTTCCTGGAAGTTCCACAAAAAATTGTACGTGCAGTGCGTGTGGTCCTGGGCTCCCAGCAGAAAGTTCAGTATGCAAAACCCTGCCCCAACTCACCTGCTGAAAGTCAGTGGACTGGGCTGTGAGAGCTCTACTGCAATCTGTGAGAGCTCCTTGGAGATTAGACCAAAGCCAGATACTCAAAACATTTCAAATCCAGGAGGCCAAAAAATGTAAGGCCAGATACGAAGTAAGAAGTCATGGAGAGAAGCTGTAGATGTGCTAATTGAAGTGTGAGAATGAATATGCCTTCCTGAGATGATATTTGGAAACTGAATCTGAAGATCTGAGGCTGAAACTGTCTCTGACCCCCATTTCTCCTCTGGAAGTCATCTGAAAGCTCATGTAACTGCAGAGATGATTTAGACTTTTCAGAACAGAACTTTAAGCTTAGATCCAACATCTGCGGAACCTCCCAGGGTGGCTACTCACACTTGAACACTGTCACTGCACGAATCCCAACCCAACCCAACCCCAAGCCCATGGAGGTCAGGTTTTGATTAGCTACTGTTGTACCATATTCACTTCTGGGGGTATCGGATATTGATATAATGTTCCCACTTGCTGAGGCAGAGGAGCCTGCAGCTTTCATTAATTCAGTTGCTGCTCAACTCCTTACACTTATGTGGGCTCTGCTATGAGAAATCAATGATGAACTCCCATTGCTTCCAATAGGAGTAAGTTAACAACAAAATAAAGCACAACAGTAGCCTTTCAAGCAATTTTTTGGCCAGCTCCTTGAGGATGCAGCCAGACATGCTGCCTACACCAGATCAACTTCAAAGCTGATCGCTCAGAGTGCTCAGAGCAGTCACAAATAGTCTGAGTTAATGAAAGCATCTTCCACAGCTGAGCTGCAAACTTCTGCCTACTCCTAACTATAAGGTGCTGGGGCTCTTCTAGGTTCGTCCTTCTGCTTTTGGGCATCAGGACTGATGCAGATCAAGCCTTGCACATCCCATTCACATGGTTCAGAAACTGTTGTAGAAACCATCACAGTGCCTCTTGGCTTCTGCATGAGGAGCCCAGTGTAGGCTGGCATCCAGTTCCAGCTCTGCTACATGTGCTCAGCAAGGCACTTGGTTTTTCTGTTTCCTTCCCTAACATTTGAATATCTTTGCTATTGAGTTGTCCAGGAATTGCTTCTCACTTTGAATTTTCACTGTGCTTAGCACAAGGGGCTTTTGATCCAAGCCAAGGATTCAGGATGTTGCTCACAAGACACTGCATTGGAATAAAAAGGATTGCATACGGTGAGATGACAGAGTGAATTGGTCTGATAAAAGGCTTTTAAGTCATTAATTCAAGTCATGCAAGATTTAGAAACATTTCAGCAAAACCAGAAACTGTGTTAGGGCCTTAAGAATTTCAAAGAACTCTTTCCTAATTGGCTTCACAATATTGTTCATTTCAGTCTTTTTTTGTAACAGAGCGATATTAGGAAACTGCTACCTTCTGAGTCACCCGTAGCTCCCAAATAATCTTTTCAGGGCTGTGCTGTGTTTTCTTTGCTTTAATAATAGGAAAGTTGCCTAGAGATCAAGTTCAATCTATCTTTCTACTACAGAGAAGGAGCATCCACTGATATTTTAAGCTTTCACTGATCTTCTACCTGGCCAAAACCCAAGGGGATTGGGGGAGACACTGAGCAACACCAGGGACACATTATCAATGTGAAACTGTGATATCAGCATGGATCATGCCACCAGATTAAGTGCCCATTTTGATCTGGGGTGCTTGGTCAAGGTGGGTCTTCCCACATTCCTAGAAGAGAGGTTTTCCCTCCTCATCCAACCCTGTGCTCCCATATCCCATCACTGGGAAGTGTGATGGGCACCCCATGGGAGCAGTCATCCTCACAGCACAAGGCCACCAGTCTCTCAGTGGGGACGTATAAGGAAGGACATCTCCTTTTGCCACAGGTTTGATGCTGCCTATTCTTGCAACTCACCATCATAGCAAGGAGCTTTGCTAATACCAGGTTTTATTTGTAAGAGGACCAGTTGAGAATGTTTAGCCTCCAGACCAGGCCATGTCCTAGCTGAGCTCCAAATCCAGCACCTTACCTGCTGAGCTTCAAACCCCACCTCATCCATTTGCATTTCTTCCTTCAGCCCCATCACAAACCACATAGACACGGACCTTCCCTCTCCAAACAACTCCTGTTGCAACGTGTGTCTTTCCTTTGCATCAAAATCCATTACAAAATATCCTCTTAGCTTCTGGAAACACTAAGAGCCTTTTTATGTCAAGGAGTTAAATCTCGTTACTCAGCTGGCATTAATTTCCCTCTTTTAACACCAAAGCATTTGATCCCCTCCTGTTAAAAATTCATGCACCAAAGCTAAATCATTCTTGTCTTCTCCTTTCCAGCCAAGGAAGAAGAAAAAATTAAAAAGGGCTGCAGTGTTTCGCTGGCTCACTCATCTTGGGAGAGGCTTGTTACATCCTTAGAGAGGCTCTTCTGTTCCTCTCAGGGCATGAGACTGTTTTTTATGCCCCAAAAGGATGTCACAGTGGGCTAAATGTTGGCTCTTAGACAGGACCTTGTAGGTAGGCATCAACCCAAAGATTAGGATGATGAGCATTTAATACTAAGGCTCTGGTCCTAAACCAAGCCCATAGCTGGGTAGCCAATACCACTCAGCTCCAGGACAAACAACTTACTGGCCACCCTTTTGCTCCACCATCCCTGGTCTGGACCACTTCTTATGTGGTTTCTGCTTTTCACAGTTTCCCAAACCAGCAGACTCAACTGTCTGGCATGTGTGAGCCAGCCCTTTGGTCACACAAACAAGGTGCTGCCAAAGATGCATTGCAAAAGCTGGACTTGAAATTCTTCTATTGTGATCGCTCACTGAAGAGGTCAGCTGGAGGAGGAAAAAAAGATAAATAAATGCTCCCTTCAGCAGGGTTAATGGTGGGGTGGAAACCCCACAGGCTAAAGTCAGTGTTTACCTAAGGCTGTAACAGGTTTTGTGGCCACTGCCAGTTGAGAAACTCATCCCTGGTAACACCCTGCTCAGGGCTGAAGCACCCTGGGGTAACTGGGAGAGCCTGGGAGAGCTGGGCAGCCCTGCCCCAAGGGACATGGGGCTGCACATTTTTGCAGTTGTGTCCCCATCATTTCCCTACAATAGTGTGGGAGAGAATGGAAAGGTCTGGGAGAGCATGGGCTGCCTTCCTGGCATTAAACTGGGCTTGGGGCTGCACCAGGTGTTAACTGGGAGCAGGCAGCACACTCCCCCAAGGCACCAACACAGCAGACACAGAACCTTGAGCACCAACTTTTCACTCCATGGACTGTTTCTAGAGAGGAGTAAGTTCAGCCAGCTTTGGACCAGACTTTATTCCATTTAAGAGGGACCAGCACGAGGTATCCAGGCACACACTGGTATCTGTGTGTAATTCACTCATGCCTTCCTTATAAAGTGCCAAGATATTTCTTCTTTTTAAGCACAGATCATTTTGTGGTTTTCACATTTTTGATCTCCTGCAGGAGGTCAGACATAAGAGTGAGCATGACTAGCATCATCATGAAATCTTCAAAATCAGTTTTGTTCTCTGGCTCCTCATCCAAGACAGAAATTATCTCCTGGTATTTTGGTTTGTTTTCTTGGCCCTATGCAGGATTTTAAATGAAAAAAAAAAATTAAGCATAAAGTTACTTTTTTATTGCCACCCACTCTCCCAAACCCTCTCACCTGTATGAAGTGCCAAAACTGGGTTTGCAGCAAGCTCTTGGTTTCAGCCCTGCTGAGCTTGCCCTCGATGTCAGCATTGTTGTTATACACCAAAGCCACTGTAGCAAAAGCTTTTTCAAGGTCTGAGCCTTTTCCTAGAGCTGAAGGAAGGAAAAGTTATCCATCTACCCAAAGGAATGGTGTTTGAGATGTAATTGAAAGCTATCTGTTAGAACCATCCTGGGTGGGTGGAAATCTGTGTAGTTTCACTAAAGTTGATGAGACTGAAAGTGTTTATACCCACAAAGGACCCGGCCCAGATTTTATTTGGAGTGGGGCAGCAACATGCCTCATGTCCTACAGAATCACACCCTGAAGGAAGCTTTCCTTTAGAGCTAGGGCAGTAACACAGGGCAATGTGTGAGACCCTTCTGGTCTACCCTGACCCTGGGCACCCAGCAAGGACCTGCCATGCCATGGGGACAGGCCATGCTGGCTGTCCAGGTGCATTTGAACTCCCAGGGTCCTGTATCATGGAAAACATGACCCATCTGGGAAGCCTGGCTGCACAGAAATGTCCGTGTCTGAGCACCAGTGCTGCATTTCAGCATTATGGTATACTTGGGATTTTGGCTGGATTCATTGCCCCCGCTCCCGAGACACATCCTAAAGACTGCACACTCAAATCCCTCAGTATCAGACACCACAGACAGTTTAGGTTGTGATTTTCAATGAAAAGGCAGGAGAGAAGTGATCAATCCAGGAGCACATTGCACAGGGACACGAGACCCCCTTGTCTTGCCCCAGTTGAAGGTCTGCACGGCCTCCCCAGCTCTGTGACATTATGAGAATTTTCTGCATGTGGGCTGTGGAAGACCTGAACCCCCAAGGGGTGATAAATGGGTCCCCTTACCTTTTATTGATGCCAGCTGCTTGGCTATGGGTATGCTGCTGGCAAAAGAGAAGAGAGGTACAGTTATCACCTGGTGAATTGTGTGAGGTGTACAGTTTCTCCATGAGTGAGCTTGCCCATTTCTGTTGCATTTAGTTCCCCCTGGAACTCAAGGCTTCCCAAGGGAGACTGGCTTTCCTTCATAGTGGAAAGGAAAGTGGCCTCTACAAGCAGCACAGAACATCACACAGCTTCTAATCCCTCACCTAAGCAAGTAGCCTGGAATTGTTACTAAAGCTGCTTATTAATTAATTTTAAGAGAAGGACCTTTAAATATACTTCATATAATTTCTTCAGAACATCAGAGAGGTCCAGGAAGTTTCGCAGTTTTAAGCCCACCTCCAGGAAAGTGCAGAGGGGTCCATCATCCCCTCCTCATCAATGCTTTCAGTTTGGAGCAGACACTTGGCTTTTATTCCCAGCAGGACTCCCATCTGTGAGAAGCACACCCTTGCTTTCTGTTAAAACCTAAAGCCTGCTTACCTTTTGCTAAAGTGCTGAAACTAATTACAGAGCAGAGAGGTTTGGCTTGTGATAGAGACAAACACATCCAGATAATGAGTTTCAAGACAAATGGCAGATCACCAAGATGACAGAACAAAGCAATGACTTACCCCTTGGGCATGCCTGCAGCAGACAAAGGGCTTTTTTTGGTGGAAGCAGGAGCTGGCTGATTGACTGAGCACTGCTCCGTGCTGGGAATGCTTGCTCTGCAGCCACACATCTCGAGACCAGGGTGTTTATGATCTCCAAGCAACTCGAGTAATAGCAAACAGGTGGATTCAAGCTCTGCCCCGTGGCAGCAACCTGCCTGCAGCCATGCCTGTCAATAATGTAATCACTACCCAGCTAAATACACCAGTCTACAGCAGCCTCTGCTGGGCTGGCAAGTAGCTGGTATTTTACATGAGAATTTGACAAAACCAAACCAAACTAATGGAGCTTGGATCCTCTTAGACCTGTAGGGATGTAACTTTGCATCAAGACTTACTAAGACACTGAATCCATTCAGCTATACACATCATAATTTTAATGAGAAACTTTCCTGGTGTGGGCTAATGTAACTTGTCCCAGGCTATAAAGCAAGTTGTTCCTATAACAGTCAGAAACCAAGTGTTTCCCAGTTCCTAACCCAGAGTTTATCCTAGGTGAGCACACTCCTGCTCTAACACATTCTATTCCATTGTCACAGTGCAAAGAGGAGATCCATTCTGCTTCCAAACTGCTTCCAAAGCAGCATCCAGCACGGAGCCTCTGCAGATAGTGCCTGCTTCCAAAAGCAGCACAGAGCCATATGGCAGAGCAGTCGCACATTAGAGGAACTGGAAGGGCTCCGATGAACTTTGTTATTTATTGGCATGGATATCGCTATTAGAAAACACACAGCTTGTCACGCTGCCTATCTCCGTGCATGGTCTCCTTTCTGCACATCCTTTGCCTAGAGGTGTCTAGACAGAATAACTTCAACCTAGAAGATCAAGCAGCCGTTTTAATCCCAGGGTGGTCTTTTAATAGGTAGTGACTTCAACTACCTCATCCAGCTCATCATTCCTGGTGAAAGGATACAATACTGATGTTAAAACTATCCAGGATGAGACTTTATGTAACAGGACACACAAAGGAGACTGCAACAGATGGCCTAGAGAATTAAAATGTTTTCCTCATTTAGTAGAAGCTAAATTACTGAAGGCTAATGAATAAGGATGTTCACCACCTTACTGTTCCTGGATTTTAATTATCTTAAAAAGCATGGGAAAAGAGAACCTTTAATTTTCCATCTAAGAGTGTCATTACTCAAACAATTCAGAGCCTTTTGCTGAGAGGTTTAAGCTGTCTTAGATCTCTAGTGAATTCTTTAGGACTGGCTCATGAATAAAACAGAGCCTGTAATTGCAATGACGCAGCCAAAACACATATAATCAATGCTCATTATCCCATCAATTAACACACTAAAATTAAACAAGAATTCAGGCTTAGTAATCTGCCATCAGCTAAAAAAAAAAAAAAGGAGTCTTGATATCATGTTGAAGTGATAATTCCCTTTCACATCTGTTGAACCATACAACAAGGCATGAAAAGCCTTACATCCTGGTTAATCCGTGGAATGGGACTGTTTGGTCTTAGCATCCAAGGTAAAAAATGAGAGTGAGAAACAGATTCAGTTTCATGTTTATCAGCGACAGGCAGTGCTGCGAGCGGGCTGGCAAACCCAGCGCTCTGTGTTTTGGGCTCTTTTCACTGTAGATCAGATTTCAGCTCACAGTTGTTTTAATCTCACCGACTTCTGAGAGCCTGAGCTCTAGAACAGGTGATTTTTCTTTGCTGGGGTAGTAACAAGTTCAAACAAACCTGGGGTTCATTATCCCTCTAGAATACACTAATTAGTGTATGCAGGAGTGTTTTTGCCTGACAGATAAAGGGTAGCATGAGGATAACCCTTGGCTTTGCAGATGATCAGCTTTGAAGACAGCGAGATTTTGGCTGTGTGTGTTGCTCGAGTATTCTGGTCAGCAAGGTGTGCAGGGAGCCAGGCCATCTGCTCTGTAGCTATTTTGATTCACACTATTTATGTTTGAAATATCCAGGTGCTTCTATCGGTCAATTTTTAGCATGTTTCACACGTTAACAATCTTGTCTGCACAAAATACGCAACCTGCCACTTCAAACTGCAAAATCTTTACAGGCAGTTCACTTAAAATAATTGCCACTGCAAAAAGCCGCAGCCTCCGCTTTACTTTTGGTGTTTTCCCAGAGTTCTCCCATTCCTTTTCAAGTACTTCTTGCATTTCAGGACGACTTATGTTGTGGAGGGTGTATGTGACGGAGCCCTGGCTTCCTTAGAGATGACCCTGGGCAGGGGCAGGTGTGGGCATGCCCGAAGGAGGCACAGGCAGAGCTGAGGGAACACAGGCACAAGGGAATACCTGAAACAGGAGATGCATTGGCCACTTAAGAGTTCATTTCTTCAGCAAACCCTTCAGTAGCTGCAGGAGAGAAGCACTGCTAACTTGGACCCTCGGAGGAAATATCCTGATCTCCTCATGCAGGGAAGCTGTGAGGGAAGCCCCATCTCTGGAAGTGTTCAAGGCCAGCTTGGATGGGGCTTTGAGCAAGCTGGTCTAGTGAAAGGTGTCCCTGCTTAGGAAAGATGGAACTAGGTGATCTTTAAGGCCTCTTCCAACCCAAACCGTTCTATGATTCTTGGTGACCAGAATATGGCCATTTTGATCTGACACGATACATGCAATTTTTTCCCAAGAGCCAAGACTGAGAAGCCCCCCCACTCCATCTTAGCCCAAAGCAGGACTGGTTCCAAAGCCCAATCCTATTTTCCTCTTGCTCCATTCCTTTGAAATGGATTACTTAGAGTGTGAAAAGCTAGCAGAAGCAGCAGGTCTGATGTGCTCACTGCGGTTGGTCTCTCACCACAGCCACAGGCTGTGGTGCCCCATGGGCAAGTAGGCTCAGCCCCACTGGGTCCTTCTCCTCCTCTTCTGCACAGTGAGATGCAAAGAGGAGACACAACCCAGCATTGCAGCTTAAGGGGAGATTTAAGTAGTCCAAGGAATCAAGAATTGTGCTGCTGCAACACATAGGCTGCTTT
Source organism: Empidonax traillii (assembly GCF_003031625.1). Lineage (NCBI taxonomy): Eukaryota > Metazoa > Chordata > Aves > Passeriformes > Tyrannidae > Empidonax > Empidonax traillii. The sequence goes on along the minus strand of NW_020955544.1, from coordinate 190,281 downwards.
GGCAAGTATTAATTAGCTATTGGCCAACTGGCCATGTACACCCACAGTCACAGAACTGGCTCCTGCTCACCTGTAGCTGTTTTTCCCGTGCTAAAATACTGCTAAGAACCCTGAAACCAGAATTCCTGCATTTATCCAGGAGATAGGGAATGGGAAGGATAAATAAAATCATGGAGTGAGTGTTTCCCACTCATTTGTCTTTCCATCACCATGGGGTGTATGCTTCTTCCACCTGTGCTGGGATGGTGTGAGGGTGTCCTGTGTGTCCCAGGAACAGATGCCTCTTGGCCATCACTGGTTTTTAAAAGTATCTCTTCATAGTCAATTTGATTTCACTCAAGGGTGAAATCTGCACCAGTATTTATCTGCTGGAAGCCGTTTGCTGAGTGGTGCCTGGTGCTGGAGGTGTGACCACTGCTCCCCCAGGTAACACAAATGCTGCCACATGGGGTCTGTGAGGGGCGAGGAGGAAGAACCCAGCTGGGAGCCACGGATGGATCAGCCCACATCCCCTGGCACACACATAGGAGATAGCTCAGCCTGGAAATTCAGTTCTGGGGTCATGAGTGACTGAAATATTTATGAATCCCATTGCTGAGACAGAGCAGGTGAAATGCCATTTAAGAAAAAAGCTATTAGAACTGGTTTGTCTGCAGGGAAACATATTTTGTCACCTCAAGTCCATGCATTTTTCAGAGGTGGTACAGCATTTTGGCCAAAATATTCTTGTGCCTCATATGGGGGCTGTGGGGGTCCCTTGTGAGGGGACATACAACTTCCTTAGTTTCTTTGACAATCTAATGGATAAGGGAGGAGCCAAACTATGTTGGTATCATATTAATTTTCAGAGCAACACCTGAAAAAAATATTACCAAATACTTTTTCCTCTGAAAAATGTTTTATTATAGGACATTTAGACTTTAGAAAAGCAACTATACTCTTAAAAACCTAAAATCTTATTAAGGAAGAACACAATAATAAAAATGTAAGAACAGAAACCAGTAACTAAATGCAACAAATGGGATGCCTCTCTGCTGAACTATGAAAATTTCATATCAAAATGCTAAGATCCTCATACTAAGGATATATGGCATTGACAAATGATGGGTTAATCAGTGCAAGATATTAATAGCAAAATACAGATTATTGTTGATGTTAGAAAATTCCAAGCGGAAAAGCTCTTGAATTTAGCAGAAGGGGGGAATAAAAAGAAATCCTATAAAAGAATAGTTAAATCAGGGAGAGCACATCTAAGAGAGCACACAGCTAAGCAGTCCATCTATTCACATATACAAAGATTTTTGACTCAAATATATCTTAAAACTAGTAGGCAGAGGACTAAATGTTTGTGACATGGTATAGCATAAAATGAGAAGAATTTTTTCAGAAAAGGGTAACACAGTACGTGCAGTTTTTACTCCATAGTTCTTTATCTGTCTGTCATATTAACTGTGAAACCGGAGATATTGTCAGGAGCAGACTACAGGGAGGTGCAGTGTGTGTTGATGCCACTGCCTCTTTCATCAGTACATCACAGTTTCAGCCAAGAATGATTCAGGGCTACGGCCTGAATTGCTCATTCAATTTGAGAGCATATAAAGATTGGAAATAATTAACCTAATCAGGTCAGGCAATTGCAATACGAATTCATGCAACAGGAGCACAAACTTTCTCCGAGTCCTGGCCATCACTGAGGCTCTGTTATGGGCAGCTCAATGGCCACAGTGAAGGAGATTTGATCAGTCATCAGGAAAAATATCACACACAAAAACACCCAATCCCATCCAGTCAGGGCAGAGCCCTGTGGGCTGGGTTTGCATCTGAACTCATCCTTGTCTCCTTGATGTGTGGGGCAGGCAGTGAAGCAGGCTGCAGAGCCACTGGTACCCATTCACCCTCCCTGCCCTCTCCAGCACCTTCCCATGGGCATGACGCTGCAGCTCTGCAAAGTGCATCCCCTCCCCAGTCAAGAGCAATAGGGAAACCCCAAACCAGCAGGTGAATGTGCCTCTTCCTTGGCCTCTGAGGCACCTGGAGAGAAAGTCCTGTGCTCCTGCCTCCCCAGCCGCGCTCACAGAGGCACCTGCCTCTCCTCCACAGCTTTGCACTTCATAGTGCAAGCATGCTCCCATCTTGGGTAGTTGAGAAATGGGCTCTAAAGAGATACACACTGGAAAACAGGAGGGACAGCACAGAAGATCAAGGAACATGGTTTATTTCCAGGCTGACCTAGTTATTTAACTAACTGGCAAAGGTACTCACTAATGATGAAGTGGGAAAGCAATCAGGCTGCCAGCAGCAGTTTCACAGAGGATGCTTGAGTTTGCTTAGCTATTTGTCTGAAACCCAGGTAACATCAAATACAGTCTTTTTCATCTGCTGCTCAAGCCTTGCTATACAGTCACTATCTCCAGTTCAAATAGACTTCCAATTTCTCAGCAACTGCAAAAGGCTGTGATAAGATTTGAATCCAGAGGAACACAGAGGGAACATTCAGATACATTTTCTTACATAACATAGACAAGTTTTTGTTTTCACTTTTGCTGCTGCCATACTATATTAATCCAAGAAGCTATAGATGAAAAGACTTCTAATTCAGAGTGAAGACTACAGTCCCCAAAGGGTAACAACCAGCTCAACTGTTCTGCATGGCAGCAAGGAGCCAACGTGCCTGTGAAGATCTGGCCAACTGGGTAAAGCAAATGGCAAGTCTTTCGTGAAAACATGTTGACTTTTGTCAACTTTTCCCCCAGCTCTGCCCCTCATGAGAAAAAATTAGATCTGAAGTTACACAAATGGTACCCAAAATAAGACATAATCTTAATTCTGTTCCATTCTGTTCCTAGTCTTGTATTAGAAACTGCCCTTTCTCCAGGGGTGTGAACTCCTGAGGGTTTGAAAGTTGCAGTTCCTGTGTTCACATGGTTACACAAGAATTTCAGTTTGTTCAAAAGGCAGGAATAAACAGAAGCAAAACTTGTTTCCCATTCCCAGCACTGGACAGAAAAGTTTGGCAATGGGACCCTGCTGGTCAGGGTGGAAAAGTTCATGAAGCGAAAGCCAGCTGACACAAAAAACCTATCTATTTCTAGTGGAGAGGCTCAGACAAACCAGCTTGGGATATTCCTGATTCTGATCCTGATTCCTGATCAACTAATACAAAGGGAATTCAAAAGAATGACAATAAAAAAGAGAGTGGAAGCAGAAGGCATGAAGAGCACACAACCCATCTCACCCCTTGCCACACACGCATTTCACTTTCTCCTGACCAGCCTGTATCTAAATTTTTTACAAACTTAAAAAAAAAACCCAACCAACAAAAAACCCAACCAAAGAAACAAAAAACAAACAAACAAAAACCCCACTCCAAACCAAAACTCCAAATAAAAGAACTGAGAGTCAAAATAAAATTTTTCATTTACCCAGAAAATTGTATTTTGCTGTCATTTGAAATATAAGGACATTTAGATATTCCAGTTTGTCTTCTTTACAACTCGAACATGACTTTCCAGCAACCCACAGAACAGGGATGGTACTGGGCTAGTCCTACTGACGGGGGAAAGAGGTAACGAGGCAGGCAGGTATTAAACTGCACACTTTTAATTTTTTTTAGAACTTGTGATACTGACCTTTAATAACAGGTGTCTGTAGAAGTGTTGTACTCCACTGTACATTAAAATAGTCTTCATAAAAGTGTTGGAAAACAGTAAGAATATGACCAATAAGGTCAGGCACGGGAATAGTTATTTTTCTTTAATAGCTATCTTCGTCATTTTGCAGTGACATTTCAATATTAACATACTCTGAAAACATGCATTGTATGCAATAACTTTATTAGGGTCAAATAGATATCACAATATAGATTCATCCACCGAGTAGCCATAAATCGGTTACAACAATCATAGAAGAGACTAAGCTGTTTTAAGCTAAGATGCTTTCAACATTACAGCTCATACAATAAGATTATATACTGATACACTTTGATCTAGAAATGCAGATGATCAGTTTTGATTAGTATATTGTGCTTCAGGCTTTCATTCGTGTCAACACATCCCATATGCCATAGTGAGGGAGGGTTGAATTTCCCAGGGAGGAATCCAAACAGGCTACAAGTCTGGCTCTGGCTATTTTAGGATGAGTTCCTCTGAGCCTGGGTTATTTGGTCAATCCAGTTACATTCTCCAGTAGCACCAAGCTAGCGCTCAGAGCAGCGACCTAACAGAGGGATATCTAACAATCTTGAAACAGCACGGACAGAAAGGTTTTCTTCTCTTATAAGAGGGCATAAAGAAATATTTATGCTTTGTAAGGTCACAACAATACGTGCGGTTTTCATGTTGCTGTATCAAGCAACAGGGCATTTTCACATGGTTTTGTATACTGATATCTGCACCTCTGTTATCTTAGTTAAATAAATACCTTTGTAAACATATAACACAGTTACTTGGTCCTTATTCTCCACAGCTCACGTTAAAAGATTCACAAAACATCCATAGAAATAGTGATTTATAGAATGAATACTTAGCTGAGTTAAATGGAATAAACATTGGTCAGGTACCATATATACTACTGAATGCCATTTCAAGGAAAAACAGTTTAGTTACAAAGCATTCAGAACTTGGGTAAGCCATATATTCAACTCTGCAAAATATATAAAAGATGCATACTTCTTTTAAACAGACATTTAACAAAATGCAGTGGCAGAAGTTGAGAAGTTCCATTTACACAGTCCAGACATTTGGTAGTATGAAACTGCTTATCCATGCACTAAATTACGGATGGATGTCTCAGTTAACTGAAATAATAGTAAAATCTTCTGAAACAAAAAGGTATAACCAAAACAAGTGCTCTGAAGAGTCACAGACAGGCAGTTTTGAAAATTTAGGTGCAATGTTACATGCATGGATATACAGAATAATCTGTAGAAATCATAGTAAAACACTTCCGTTTTTCACCAAAATGCAGAAGGAAATCCAATTATATTATGCATATTAAATACTACAGACTTGAGGCTACAAAATGCTTCTACCATCTTGACACATACGAAACTACCATAAAGTTATCTCTACAGTACGTACTACAACACTGACTCCAGGTCACCACCTGTGAGGAGCACATCCCCTGTTATCTGGCTAGTCAGGGAAAAAAGGCCAACTCCAGCCCACCAGCCACCTCCCATCTGCCACAGGAGGTGGGCTTAGACCATCAATAGAGATCAACCACCGTGTTGTAGTATTAATTTATGTAGAACCCTTAAAAATCTGATGCCACTGAAACTTGAGACCTGTTAAACTCTCTACACGTGAGGGATGCAAGAGCTTGCGCTGCGTGAACGCTAAATTTGATTAGCAAAGGAGGTTGGCCCGCTCTGGCCGTAGCTCTGGGACTGGCCATATTCACCCACCTGGCCATAGGAGCCTGGCTGGTTGTAGCCACCAGCTGGCCCGTAGCTGTCTTGGTTGTAGCCACCTTGGTTGTAGCCACTGGGCTGCTTCTCCATGGTGTCCGCAGGGTGCCGCTGGCCTGAGGAATGCCAGCCCGTCTCCTTAAACACAAACCAAATGTTGCCTGCCCAGAGGATAAAGTTCAAGTAGCCAAAGACCTGGGTGGGAAGAAAAGGAGCTCATCACCAACAGCCACAGTCTCGCAGCCCAACCTAACATAATGGACCCTGCATGGTCCGGGGAGAAGTCGAAGCTGCTCCCAGTCTGTCTTTCTCAAGGACAAGTGGAAATGGCCTCAAGTTGTGCTAGGGGAGGTTCAAAACTGGTATCAGAAAAAAATCTCTTCACTGAAACAGTTGTCAAACACAGAACAGGCTGTCCAGGAAAGTGGTGGGGTCACCATCCCTGGAAGTTTGTGTAGATGTGGCACTTTAGGACACGGTTTATTCTGATGGAAAATTTTCTCAGTTTTGGAGCAAATCCCCAAATTTACCTCCCTTAGCTAGCTGCAGTTCACAATGTGCCTGCTTTCCTCTTTGTTTCCAAAAAAAAAAAAAAAGGGAGAGTTTTTAGGCCAAAATATTTTTTTGTTTGAAAACATAATCTAGTTTAAAGAAACTGTGGAAAGATAAAATTGAAAGAAACTAATTAAAAAGAGATATGGTAATTGGTCATCTGGCCTGGAGAGGTTGTGTGTGTGTGTTTTTGTTTGTTTGTTTTTGTTTTAAAAAACATTCTGAAGACCAATTTTATGTTGCTTTTTTAAGGACTTTTAAAGGAATCTATAAGGCACAAAACCTTTTCTTCCTAAAGAAGCACACAGACCCCTTTTCAAAAGCATTGCAGCAAGTTAAAAGCAGGGAGGCAAACCAAGGCACTTGGACAGACACTGTTTTCTGCCCATCCCAACCCTGCACACTCATCCCGCTGCTGCTCCACGGCAGAGCTGTGGTGAGTCACAGCCTGCCTTTCCCCGCAGCAAGACTTTACTTCCAATTAAATCATGTCAGCTAACTGGTTTGCACCAGCCGATTTAGGTCAATACACGGGTAAAAGATGAAAATACATCGCAAGGTAAGGGCGAAGAGCAGCAATCAAAGTCACTTACAACCGAAGTGTTGAGGCTTGACATCACAGGGCTGCGAACAGGCAAGCATTTGTTGGACTGCTGTTTGCAGGCAGACATCAGCAACAGCACCTCGTCCGGGTCGGTCGCAACCTTTACATCTGACAGTCCTTTAGCCCAAGCAGATGAGCTCACTAGCCACAAGAACGAGAAGACCACTGTCACAATGAAATCCTAAAAGACAAATTAGTTAGAAGCATTATACTGGTGTGTCCATTGGGAGGAAAAAAAGATATTAAAAGTCACCAGAAAATTGAAAGCTTGTGTCAGAGGGGAGAGAGAAACCAAGAGCTTGTTACTTAGGGGAAGGTTGTGTTACTGTCATTACCCATAGAGCTAACTTTCAGAAGTGCCCGACATACCTAATGGGGCACAGCCCTTTTGCATCTCTGACCTTGAGGGCATATTCCCACAAACACGAGGCTGGTTCCCAGGATGCTGAGCCGCCTTGAAAATGTGGCTGTTCACAGCACCTGGATGATGAATTGTACTCAGTTACAAAATATACCTGTAAAGGAGCTGGGCCCTGAGGGCTGGGCCTTGCCCTGGGTGCTCCTACAGATAGTCAGGGTGGGTTTCCAATGGCAAGTGTTTCCATCTCAGGGAGAACCTGAAACTGGCTAATCCTCAGCTACCAGATGAGGAGTTTTCTCACCAGCCACAGGTAAGGCCAAATGTCTCTGCTGCACAAGCCATGCAGCCACTAATTATCATGAGTGAGCAAATAAACAGCAAGACTTGCCAAGCAGAGACTCCTCAGCTCCTCTCTGGCCCGGTAAAGCATTTGTTCCCAATTCTCATCCACGTGAAAAGAGGGGAGAAGGTGTGGCAGTCCCTCCAGGATCCAGCACCTCTGAGCAGCTCTGCTCTGATCCACTCTGCTCACTTTCCCCTCGGAAGACTCTCAGGAGCATGCACAGGCATAAACTTCTCCTTGTCTTAGCCAGAACAAGTGGCCAAGTGACACTGTTGTTGTGTGGGTTTGGGGGGAAAGGAGGGAGGAGGTGTGATTTTTCAAGCTTTCTTGTGTCTTGCTAAAACAGAAGAGCCTTTCTGCTGTCATATTTCATCCCATCTGTCAGCCCACAACAGATGGCAGAGGTGCCAAAGTCTAACATACCACTAACTGCATCGCTGCGTCTTGATATCCCACCTCCCATGGGGCTGCTTCCCCTTCCCCCTGGCAAAGTAAAGGTGTACATGGAAGGAAGGGAAAACGCTCATTAAGAACACAGTGTTTTGGGTCACTACCCAAAGAAACAAACAATCCCCAGGAAACATCATTCCCATCTTCTACAAGCACACCTGAGGTTTGGGAAGGAGCTCTCCAGGGCACTGTAGGGATGGAGGGTGCGAGTCTCTGTCATGAGGGAAGAGGCACCAGTCAATAAACCCCCTGCACAAGCAAGCCATGAACAAAGGATGTCTCTGCTCACACAGATGGGATTAAATTAACTGTGCTTGGATGCTTTCCCAAAGGGTACATCCTTCTCTTTTAACAATTTGTTTTCTGCAGGCCTGTGTCTGCCATCGAGCTTTGAGCTCCTCTGACCTCCTTCATGCTGCCCAAATGGGCTCTCTTGAAGAGCGTGAAGCCCAGGAGCTGACAACTATCTTAACACCCAAAGAGACTCTGCATGGGCAGAGGCATATAGCCCGGAATAATTCTTCTTCTCAGGGAGATTTCCAGCAAAAGAAATTATTGTATCTCATATGTCTTAGCGGTTACTGAATGAGAAATGGACTCCTAGAGGCAACAGTTCAATTGCAAATGCTTCCTAAAAATTCCAGCTGGTAGAAACATCAGATATCTGCTGAGCTGTGGATCATGATGGGAGATGCTCTTTATTTGCTGTGAGGCTTGACATGCTCTCGACCCAGATGCCAAGCCCATACAGGTTCTGACTGACACAATGGGGATGCCACAGAGTTTTGGGGACTACATTTTTTAAATGACAAGCAACCCTCTCCCAGTGTCACCATACTCAGAGCCTCTGCAAGCTAAATCCAGCTCTGCAATCAGTGCACTGGCAATGCCAATAAAGTAAACACATAACAGCAGGTGGAAATTTGAATCAAACCGAGACAAACTGACTAAAACTAATGCAACACAGGAGGTTAAACTTGCTAAAAAGAGATAAGTTTTAAAGGCAAGCCAAGTTCTTCAAGCAGGTGACAACAGCAGGAGTTCAGACCTGCTGTTGAACTCACAGGCCCTGACCTCATATTGGTGAGGCGCTTGCACAACTCGTGGCACAAATGACTACATCTGCAGGAGCCCCTCACTCTAACTGCTGGTAGCCCGGGTCCTGGGCTGCAAGTCCTTCTAGGAACATCCCATGGCACTGTGCAGTTGAGGGGCTGGTCCTACAGGCATTAACTATTCATGTTATTTCTCAGGTCTTGTCTTCTCCGTCACACTCCAAGCTCCAGCCTTCTGCTGACTTCCTCTGTTCCCCTGTGCCAGGGTGTTCACAGAAGCCTAATCCTGCCCTCTCTGCCACTAATTCCCCTATTTCAGAGCAGGTCAGAGCCTTGGGAAAAGGGTCCTTGTTCCTGGGGTGCTGGGATCAGCCCTTGTATAGACAAACTCCCAAAAACTGTAAAGTCTGGCCAAGAGGGAAAGATGGCACAGAGGGACCAGAAGAGGAAACCATGCAGCCCCTCTGCCCTACGGCCAACAGCTGCTCAAGAAGACAGGACAGGAAGGCTAATGGATCACCTGGATTTGTTCAGCAGGTGCTCTCACCAAGGCTACATGGTTGGACTCAGGCTCTTGGAGGATTTTTTCTGCCTCCTCTGCACTAGGCAGGGAGCAAAATGTATAATTCTATGATTCTGTGACTAGAGTAAACTTGCATCTTCCTATTTATTTTGAATCTTTGTGAACCTTCAGCTTTGGCTGGAACTTGAACCTCTTGTTTTCAAGTGGGTTTGGATTTCTGGCTGAACATTTTCACAGCTCTGGGTGGAACAGAGTTACAAGATAATGACATGCTGAAAATAAAAGTGAATTTCGAGCTAAGCTGTTCTGTGGCTTAATGTCTATCTGGGGAATTTCTCCTTGGTAATTAAGGCCAGAGTGCCTGCATACTAAAACAAATCTTGCATTTCAATGTTTAATATCCCTATAGCATGGGTGAGTCTTTTTTTCCTTTGGAACAAAGTAATTTTTGTAGTTGCTCTCTTGAAGTGGTGTCTACAGATCTCTTTCAGTGTGTATTGTTATACGATTACAGTACACTCCTAATTGCAAAGTTTCTCTCTCAGATCTCAGCTGAGATACTTTGCTCTGCCTACAGGTGCCTTTGGGAAGGAGGCAAGATAGGAACGTGTAGGGAAAAGCAAAAAACAAAATTTAAAATACAATGAATATCCAAGGAGGGAGTTTTTAAGATCCTGAAGTATGTGCAACAACAAAAAAAAATTCTTGCTGTCTTTTTCTAGTTGAAACTTCTTATTACTGAGTTTGCCAAAAATGCCTACTTGGAACAATTTAATACATTATATGTTTTAGAACAGAACTGTGCATACCTTTTCACAGTAACTGAAACATTCCTCCTTACTGGCTTTTCGTGACAGTCGGGTCACTGGCTTTTGCAAAATGTCCCTCTTTGGAGGAGGAAGTCACTTAAAGTCACTTCAGCCTCCCGAGTGCAGTTTTGGATTCCCCAGTGTCAAGCACAACCTCACCCAGACAAAAGCATCTGCAGAAGCTGCTTGTTCTCTTGGAAAGGGGATGTGTTTTATCTGCTCTGAGCTGGGTAGTGGCTTCAGCAGCCCCTGCAGGCTGTGACAGACATGTCCCTGTGTGCACTCTGTGCCCTGCTCTGCCTCCCAGCCAAGTCTGGCAGGATGATCTTGGCCTGTCATGCCTGAAAACCAGCAAAGCCTCAGCTCTGGCCTGGCTGGGGTGTGTGTGGCATCCCTCCTCCCTTGCCAGCTCACAGCTGCTGGCTCCTAACTGCCTTCCACGCAGGGCTTGTGCTACAAAACCTCTCCATTCAAGAAAACCCTCTTGTACAGTTACAGCATCTAAGAGAGCAACTCCTCAAATGCCAGTCTATAACCCCTCCCAGCCAGTGCCTCTCTACTGCTGCCAACAGGTTTCATGGCCAGCCATGCAGGAGCAGAGGGAGATTTCTTTACCCCAGCAGGGTAAACTCAGAGGAGTTGCTGTCACAGTCACAACCAACCTAAAAATTCAGGAACTACCCCAGCCAGAGCCACAGCCCTGGTCCCAGCCCGGGAAAGCAGCCAACAGCAGATTGCTGCAGGCAGCAAACGCCTTCCTACAGTGGCATTTTAGCTCTTTTCTGGTTTGAATGAGGTCCCACCACAGATTTTCTGCCGAATGAGGCTCTGAAAGAATTACATGCTTCTTGCAATAGTGTAGGGCCTTGCAAGCTTGCTTCTGGCAGGGAAGTGCAGGGTCCTTTGGGAGGCACCAGCATGTACAGCAAGGTCATCCTGGCTTGTGTTTCAAAAAGGAGATGACAACAGCAGGCTGAAACAGCTCTTTGAAAAGCAAAGAATTATTCAGATTCTTCCTAATTTACTTTTGTAACTGCAAAGTATTCAGTCTTTGTTTTCATAGATGGCTCCTTATTCTTTTTCGATCTATTTTTAGAAAGCTGGACAAAGGTGAGGAAATATAACATGTTTAATCAAAAAGATCTCCAAAGAGCAAACCAGGGTGTACTTAACTCACTTGATCTGCAACATACGTAAAGAACCAAATGCCTTTCTGCTTAATGTGATTATTCACAGGACTCCAGATGCAAAGGAAAGATCTCATCTTCTTAACATGTAAGCATCTTTATGCACCATAAGAATGAGATTATCAAGTAATCACTATAAAAAGGAAATATCTCTTTTCAAGGCTATATCAGTCACCTTTCTTGGCTAAATAATTTTATGCTTTTATAATAATTGACTGGGATATTAATAAAGTGATTTACACTTACATTTAGACCTGACTGCATGTGTTTTTCCGTGGCCATTCTGTAACTTCCCAAAGACAAACCTGAAGGCACATAGGTCTGTCAGAATGGGGATTATAAATGGAGCACATATGGGGTAAAGAAACTATGGAAAAAGTAAGAAGTCTGAGTGATGGGGACTGATAAACATTGACTGTGACTGTTCTTTATTTTCTGAGAGATATATGGAAGCATCCTATCCCTGATGCCCTAAAACTTCAGCACAGGACTGCTGGGTTGGTTTCTCTCTGCTTACAAGCAGCTCCAAATGTACAGATATGAAGCAGAGCAACAAAACAGCTGTTTGGGGTGGCAGTCCCAGGCTGAAGCTCATCCCTGCTCTCATCATGAACCAGCAACGCCTCCCCCAGGTACATGGTGTTGTGCAAGTGGAAACCAGCTCAGGTTGGTCTGAGAGATGGGGATATAGAGAAAAATCGGTGGGATTTTGTACATCCCATTCATTAAAATCTAAGTCACCATCTCCAATTAATTTCTTTAGAATGTTTCTGGCTCTTGAGCTCTAATCAGTCATTTGAGAAACTGCCTTGCACTTGTTGTAACCACTAAGGCGAGTCCCCAGCTCCTCGCTGTACACGCACATTATGAGGGAGTTTGCAATGGAATTAAAATCACAGCTGTGGTTTGTAGACCTCAGAAACACGTTGCACATATCTATTAGGTATTTAATCCCTGGTAACCTGCTTCTTGTTCCTTTAGAAACTGGGACTCCAAGGTTCTCTCTAGGGTTTATCTGTCTGTGTGACCCCCCCTACATGATCTATCACAGAGCCAGTGAGGGAAGCAGAGGGTGCACATGGTAAGGGCTTGGTGCTGCCAGCCCCATGGGAAGGGGTAACTCCCACCTCCATCATGCATGAGTAACACAACCGAGGCCCTGAGGGACCAAAAGGAAGACTTTTATCCCCAGAACCCGACAGGCAAAGTCAGCAACAGAAATGGCTCACTGCACAGTGACTAAAACAGGCCGGTGCCATTCAAACAGCCAGGGAAGGAGTTAACTGCTTCTCCCACTGGGAATATTTCTTTGCCATGACGTCTCACTTCATATTGAATGCTAAAATATTTTTCCACAGTTAAAGTGATGCTTTGCTGAGATATCAGCACGTGCAGTTTGTTTCCCTGTATCTGTATAAACAAGGTAAATTGAAGCATTTGTGACTGAAATTTTCCCTGCAAGTTTCTCATGACTTAGAGGTCATTAAATTCCTCAGAACCTAATCTTTTGCACCCAGTCAGGCTGCTGCTATTTGGTAATGCACTGATGGTGCTCTGACTATCTGTGCAAGGGCTTTTGAAAAAATATTTAAACATTTCAAATGAAAGGGGTTTTTTTCCTCTCTCCACTTTTTCCGTCATACTTATTTTTCAAATCCTGAAAATTTTTTAGAAGGAAAGGCAGCTCTGAGAGGGTGCTGCTTAAAGGCAGATGTCATTCCAGACTGAGGAAATATCAAGCCAAGAGGAAGCACAAGCCTTAAAGCAAGAATGCTTTTAACTATGAAATTGTGATCAGGCACTGGAGCAGAAGCAAGGATGGATGAAACTATCATCTTCTAACTCTTCACTAAGAGGCAAAACACTGGTAGTCTGGAAACAGTGCCTGATGCACAGATTCTGCCTGCTGATGAAAGGGAATAAGGGCTGCCCTGCCTCCTGCACCAACACGTGCCGGGGACTGGCTGCTGGACTCAGGGGCGCACAAAGCACCACGGATTTCTGCAGCACTTTTCTTTGGAAGGAACAATCTCAGGGATGAGACATACTCACACATCTGATCTGATACACGTCAGTTCTGTGCAGCATCTGCCTGGAGCTGGAGGATACATCGCCTGCCTCCTTCGCACAACGTGTGACATCCCTTAGGTGAGCACTGCAGCCGTAAGAAGCTGGTTTTCACCCTGAGTTTTCCTTGACCCCTGAATTCCTGTTGGCTACAGCTGCCAGCTTTTTCTCTGCCTGGGGCTCTTCATTTTGCCTACAACTCCACTGCACAGAGGGACTCACACCCAGTCAGGCTGTGGTGCTGCAATCATTGCACTGGGCAGTCTCCAGGGAGACCAGCAAGGATGTGCTCCAGGCAAAAATGATTCTTTCTTCTAAAAATACCAAATACAACAAAGCTGGCAGTGCAAAGGAGATGCTGGAGTGTGTGGCTGGAGCAGATGGGACTCCCCTCCTGTCAGGTGTAAGCTGACAATAACCCTCAGCCGCTTCCCAACACCACTGACCGGCAGGAACTGCTTTTGCTGTAGAACCAACTCAAAAGCATCTTTGTATTCCGAACAAATAAGGTCATTTAGCCTTGGTTTAAAGACTGGGAAATTGCAAACAAAGGGTTTGGTAACAGATAGTGGTTAAATTTAACCTGTAGATTCAATTAGAATCCATTACACAGAACAAATCAAATCAATGAGACGTTAACGCTATAGCGGATTGTGCTGTGTATCCCGTGACAATATCACTGCAGCAGCTGTTTTGGGAAAGTTCTGGACACAGGGAGATGGCCACACCGTGATCTGATATATACTAGTGCTTCTTTTTCCCTTTTCTTATTGTGACAGAGGATAAAATGTGGTTGGTCAAAAGAAAGAATTATCGGCCGCAAGAAAATTAAGATGGCAGAACTCTGCAACTTACTCTTTGATGGGACAGTTTGAAATGAGATATTACTTGATTCCAACTGAATCAAGTGGAAGCAAGGTACTTTATTTATTTGCTCTTTCGGAAGGGACCCCTTTATCTTGCCTCTACTTCCCCTTCTCTCTGAAGATTTCCCACCTTTCCTCACCATTTTCTAGGAGCAGAAAGGTCCCAACAACCCCCAAATGAAGAGGATTAATTTCCTTTGATATGAAAGGAGAATTTTTTTGTAACAATTCATCAGTTTTGAATTATGCAGGCTTCAAGAAAACAGCTCCTTGCAGCAGGAAAATCTTTCCCTCAAAGCCCCACGATGCAAAGTCTACCTTCCTACGGTTTAATCTTTTGCTGACTGTTACTGTAGCTATTTCCTTTAATAGGTTCAGCTTTCCTGCACTGGTGATTTATTTTTCATCCTATTATACTTTTCTGATATTCTTTATTGGTGGCTTTTAGTCACCTAAGGCACAAGTCTCAGCCAAGTGTCTGGTTTCTGTTAGTAAAAAATTTTAGATTTTTCTGAAATCCAGGACTAACTTTCCTGACACCGGTCCATGATAAACTCCCCAAATTCCTTTGGAATCACTCTCTTCACATCAAGACTTCAGAGAAGTATTTTCTTAGTGTAACCCTGTCCTTGCAGCCATGGGGAAGAGGGTTGTCCATGGAAGAGAGACTGTGATGCAACCCACAGATGAAGAGACCTGACCCAACTTCAGTGCAGGTGAGGGTCAGCACACAGCCCTCAGCATCCCAGCAAAACCATGGGGTGTACCATGGGGCACGATACACTGACAGGTGACAGACACCTGGAACAAAATAGCCCTCACTGGCTTTACAGTCTCAACAAGAAAATAAATGCACAGCAGCACTTGCTTTTTATCACAAGACTCCAGGAATCAGTAAAAGAAAAATAAAGGCACGAACAGCCACAGCTTGATGGGTGCAGATGATGATAACTGAAGGCTCATAAACCAGCACTGAGACACAAACATGCTGGGAGCTCAGTGTCGTACTGGAAAAACAGCCGCATAATTCTCCAAAGCAAAATAATTTGGCTGAACCCAGCAGTAATTAGCAATAAGCAATCTCTCTAGCTAGGCTTTGATCAGGGCATGTTTTCATCTGTCTGCCAGGACGTGCCCAAGATCTACTCTTCCCTTTTTTCCCCACCAATGAAGCTCTGCTGTCACAGACATAGGGCTCAGACCCTGATCCTGCAATCACTCAGATACACGTTCATTATTTGTGTGAATGTCATCACTGCAGGCAGTGGGAGATAAGAGGGAATTGCATAAGCACATAAAGGATTAGGACTAAACTCCACCTGCATATAGTCTCTGTTACCCTTCGGGTTACAATTCTAAGTCACCATTAAGATTAAAAAAAAAGCAGGTGAATGCAGAGATGCTTTGGGCATTTGGCCACACCTGGGTCTCCCAGACCACACCACAGCCTCAACCATCAAAATAACAAGAGGTAAGACCTATGCCTGAAAACCCTGCAAAGGCACACTTACAATTAGAGGCCCCCTGTTGTTTTCACGGTACTTGTTCTGGAAGAAGATATAAACCACGGTGGCAGCCAGCGAGTAGAGGAAGGCGAAGACTGCGATGGTGACGAAGAACTCCGCCGAAGATGAGAAGTCTCCTATCAAGGCGAGTGTTTCTTTGCGCTTGCCTTCACAAGTGGGAGCCTCGAAATTTACTTGATGCAACCTGGAAAACAACCCAAAGAGCAGCAGGTGAAGTACAGAAAATTGAAACTGTTATCTGAATAAAGATAAATACGTTTGCTCTGTTTCCATCTCATTCCTGATGCCTATTGATCCCCGTGAATAACTGGCCCTCTGAGGAGCCTTGTGGGCTGTGCTCTTCAGAGCTGCTCGTACACGTGAGGTTACAGGTGAGTGTCGAGGTGAGACTGAGCAATTGAGCACATCTTTTAAACAATCCCAGGGAAAAGTTGATGTTCCAATGGTTTGGTACAACCCTCCCCGTCCTCTCTGGGGTTTTGCCATGGCAACAACTGAAAAAAGGATAAAATGAGAAACAATTTGGTTCTTGAATTCTTACAATTAAGGCAGCAGAAAACAGGTCTTATCCTCTATACTAAGCCCACAAGATACCCATGTTTGGATGTTTGTTGTGTAAAATTGCCTAGTACAGAGCTACCTGTGGCTGTTAGCCCATAGGGCTAAGCCACATAGTGCTTCTACATTAAAGGTTTTTAAAATCAAGCTGCAGCAAAAATACACAATTTGGATCAAAGAAAAAGTCTGCATGCCCTGGTTTAAGCAATGTAAACCCTAATCTTGTACTCATGCACTGGTTTGCAACCAGTGTCCGAGCTAATAGATTCGTAGTTCTGAATAAAAGCTCCTGCCAGAGTCTTATTTTGCTGTAATAATTTTAATTTCTGATTCAGAAAAAGAAAGGAGATCCACGGAGGGTGCTTTTTGGCAGGTCCTATTGAATGGCCCAGATTAACATCAGCGGGGACGAGGGACCCAACAAAGGATCACGCTTTTCTGAGGGGATGAAATCAGCAGCAATTACAGAACTGATGACCTGGTGCTGAGAAAGGATTAGGCCTTTGGGGAGACATTCCTCTGCTCAATGGCAATTAATGTGTGCAACAGTAAGCCAATAGCAGCAGCAGCAGACATGAATATATACCTAAATAAAAAGTTAGGTCCCCAGAGGAAAACAAAGTGCCCACAGCAGAAATCACAGAAGATGGATTAATGGACATTAGAGGATTGCATGACTTTTTGCTTTTGCTGGTCCAAACTAAGTGTACCCAAACATGTAGGCAGAACTTCTCCATCAGTGGCTGATACATAACGCCTGCTATTTGCCTCAGGCAATTACTTCCCTGAGCTTCTGTCATTGTTGTAGTGGTGGGATGAAAACAAGAAACAAGTCTGCTCAGATTGTGGAGATGAGCAGTGGCTGAGCTGCATTCCCTGCACAAACCCAGCAAAACCTGATGAAAACTGAACACATGAGAGAGACCCGACTGCTCACGATCAGTTTCCTGACTTGTTTTCTAAGCTTCCTGGCATCACTGCATACACACTTTCTGTCAGGGCTTATTGTTCTTTTCTAAAATTCGGGAAAAAAGGGGAAGGAAGATTTCCTACTGCCTGTCATGCCAATTTTGCAGCCTGGAGAGAAAGTGGCTTTGTTTTAACCATTGGCACGATAATGGAAAGATTTGCATGGTCTAAAAATAAAGCTTTCTCTGCTTCCCTCATGCACAGCTGCTTGAGTGCTGTATTGAAACAGAATGAAACCAGGAACCTCTTTCAAACCCCCTTGAAAACAGCCTTTATATGAAGTTCTGGATCAGTAAGAAACGTGGCTCCATCCCCCTTTCCCCAGAGGAATGCAGTGCTGTGCAGCCAGAGGCTGTCCTCACAGTCCTTGTCAGGGCTCAAGGCAGCTTTCACATCCCACCCAGACCATGGGGCTGCAGTCTAGGGTAGGAGGGACACTTGCAATGGTGAGCCAAACCAGAGGTGGGGACCACCCTGTGCTCTCATCTACCTGCAGAACAAAAGTCTCCCTGTCAGCCCAGACTTTGCAAATCAACACTTAAGGTTGGGTGGGTTTTCTTTTGTTGGCTGTTGTTGTTGGTCCAAACCTCCAAATGCTTAATAAGCCTTTTCTGCTTCTGACACTTGTTGTGTTTGAAGGGCCACACTCAGGTACCTCAGCTGCTGTCAAAGTGTCCTGCTGCAGGGTGCAAAATCTGCTTTTCCAGCTGAGAGCAGCAAAAGCCAGGCTTTGCTGCAATGGGGGGAGTTCTGTGGTTTTAGGTATGTTACCACCTCCCCTCACATCACTTGCACAAGCACTGTGAAACTGGGCCGAGCTACATTAAATACAATCCAAGTGCCTTGGGAGGAAAGAAAAAAGAAAAAAAAAAAGGAGGCAATTCTGCATGCATTTTATTGTGTAAAACATGTCTTTATGGTATTTTCTTTTCCTGTCCTCCCCTGGAGCCCTGAAACAGCACACCAGGCAACACATGGTGTTCAAACTCCTGTGTATATCAAAGAGGAAATAACTTAAGGAATGCTTCTATCAAGGTTTAGGCTGGGAGTTACTGCCCATCCCTGTCCCTCTGACTGTCCACAGTCACCACAGCCCCCTCCAGTCTCATAATTAACAAACACCAGCCTTTACAGAACACGCTAAAGTAACTGAATCCATTTTCCTTTTCTATCCCTGTTTTGCTGACTTTACCTTAGTTCTGAATCATAAGTCAGAAAAAAATGGTAATATATGAACATCACACTCATATCTTCCCAGCAGTGCTTTTGTGGCCAGGCATCTGTCAAGGATACGAGATCACAGAAACCTTCTTCCATCAAGCTATTTTTATTCATTTCCTTTTCTTTTTAGATTTCCCCATCCTCTAAGAGAGTGTGCACTAATTGGTGTCTCTTGTGGCCACCTCACCTCTGCCCAAACAACAGAGATCTCTGTTGTGCAAAGGGCCCCAAAATAAATCATGATTCAGAACTGGGAAGAGGAGATGTGGCAGGGAAGAGAAGTGAGGAAGCCAAGCCCTGGGGTGGTTAGGGTGGATGCTGACATTACAGGATACATCTGAAATTTTTTTTTTAAAGCAGAGGAGGATCAGTGACAGAAAATCCAGTTGCACTAATAGAAACCTCTGATCTGGAATGGCACCTTGGAGAGAAAGCTCTGACTTTTTCCACTGGTGTTGCTGAGTCAGCCTTTCTGGGGGCAGGATGGTTTGGTGATGACTCACAAAAATTAATTACCTGTACCTCTGCCTCCCACTTTTGATGTGATTCTACCTGTTGTGCCTCTTACTTCCTCTGACTTATTTTTCTTTCATCTTCTCTTATCTCTCATTGTTTACACCCCACCTTTTCCTTCAAGTCATGCCTGGCCCAGGTCTTCCTCCTGCTGCATTTCTGATTTCCAGCACCACCCCTGCATTCCACCTTTGCCTCTCCCTTTCCTAAACAAAACCAGGAGCCCCAAGAGTGACCCTTTGCAATCACATCTTCTGCACTGTGTTAACATCTGACAATACTGTTGGGCTGCATCAGCAGAAGTGATTTTTCACTGATTATTGGACAATGTAAATAGGAACACAACAGTAATAAATTTACTTAATTAGGGAAACAAGTAATGAAAAACCTTCTCCCCCTAAGTTCCTCCAGTGTTTTTTGCTTTGCACTGCCTTGAGTATTGCTATTTACTCAAAAATAAAGCTGCTGACTTAGGAATGTGACCTTGCACTCCACACTCAGCAGAGCAGCACTAAGGTCATCCTCACTGCCCATTGCTACTGGCATCATCCCCTTCACTAATGTCAGCTGCCACTGCCAAGCCATCCAGGCCTGAATTCCCTCAAATTCACTTCAGTTGGAAGCAAGTCCACCAAATGCAGTCAAGTTTCACTGATGAAGTCACAGTAATTAAGGGCTTCTGAGGTTTCTTCTACCATTTGGCAAACTTGCCGTTGCTGTGGGAAATACGATGACAAGACAGCTGTATTGTCTAGCTTGACAAGATCAAAAGAGGGCAGGAATGTTTTACAGTGAAAAAAAGGATTTTTACATTGTTCCACAATAGCAAAGAGCAGTTACATTTTCAGACACTAATTACCCCTGCTCTGAAAACAATACATGAAGCCAGACACACTGAACAAAGCTACAGCTGTTACGTGTGCGTGTGGGAGCAGGAGCTGTGCTCTCTCCATGTAAATGAAAAGTTGCCTTTCCTTCCTGAACTTCCCCAGTACAATATTCAAGCCACAGCTTGCTTTCAATCATAGCCCCTCATTTTTTCAAGCAGCCTAGTTCCACTGATGATCCCTGAGCACAAAAATGGTCAGAGCCAACTGCCCCAGAGACCCTCCCTGTCCCACGTCCCACCTGGCCAGCAGACACAGAAGAGCCCAAGCAGGGGAGTAAGCACCCAGTGATCTAATCATGTCTGACTCACCAACCTCCCCCTTCAGCAATGCATCCAGGGCTTAGACTTGAAGCCAACAGAACATGCAATTAACAGCAAGTATGTGCTCAAGTGGTATTGATGAGCCGGAACAGATATCCACTCCTGGGCTTGGATCAGTGTGCGGATTAATAAATAATAGAAAAAGTTCTGCCTCCAAAAATTCTCAATGAGGATTAGTGTTTCTCCATTCCTTTACTAGGACCTGATGAAAAACAGGCAGAAAAAGCTCTCTGTTTTGGCAGGTTGTCCTATTTTCTGAAAATAGCATCTTGTAATCCACCCCCCAACCCGTCTACAACATGCTGGAACAAAATCTGCAACACCCACACACGTGCTTGCAAAAACCTAGAGATCCATTATCCTTTCATTGGGCTTTATTTCCCCCTCACTTGTTTCTGGTACTCAAACTGTCAATTGTCTTTACTGTCTGCAGAGCCCTGAGAGAAATACATCGCTGGAAACGAGTTACTGCAGGTGATGCTCATGGAGGGGTTTTTTGGGAAATGTTTATCTTGGCTGATAATCTCCAAAATGAGGGGAAAATGAAATTTCAAAGTACAGCAGTGAAATGCTGACATGCACAGGGCCCCTCAGCAAGTCAAACTGTTCTGTTGAGGCACAAAACGTGATAAGGGTTTACACCTTCCTTTCTCTAGGATACAGAATAAATTTCTTCTAGTTAGCCCTGAAAACACTGGAATTCCCTTACTTCAGAGGACTATGCTGATGTGCTTTCACACCACTGCCTCCAGCCAGCCAGTCCAAGGGCAAATGACCCTTTCTGAGGTGCCATATATGGCTTTCTGAAGGTTTAGTGAAAGAACACAAACAAATGGGAGCCTTTCCTCTCACAGCAGAGCTCATCATCCCTGTAAAACTTCTCTAGAGATATTACCTGCATTAAGAAAAGCACTTCAAAGGTAATCTTTAATACTCAGGTGAAAGTAGAATCTGTCTGAAAAGGAAAGGTCTTTTATTTAAATGAAAATTGAGGTCCATTGACTCTTCCAACACTCTTCAATGCCTGTTCCCAAGGAGGAAACAGCCCACACAGTGCTCCTCACTGCAAAGAACATTTCCCACAGTGCTGGGCATCCCTGCATGCTCAGTGCTAAATCCTGGCTATCTTTAAGGCTGCCCATACAGCAAGGAACAGGCTTCCTTCCAGCCTTTGGGAAGACGGATGGAGTGAGCTCTGCAGCTTTCTCTTCTTTCCCCTCCCCTCGGATCTGCTCTCCAAGGACAGATTCCTACGAGGGGGAGCCCTGCAGTGCTGAACCCGTGTCACAAGCTCTCATACACACCACAAACTCTTGCAGAGGGAGCGACTGCTAAGCAGCTGCCCTCAATCCATATTTTCTGCAAATTATCAACATTATCCAGCAATTCCCGTAGGACCTGAATTTTTGCACCCAGGCATCCTGGAGCTGTTGAAGTTAGTCTGAGGCAGCCAGCCTCTTAATACCACACAGCTTGAAGTTCTTTATCCCAGCCCTGCCTGAAGATGCCACAGGCATTTGAAACAGTAAGGTGCTTATCCATCCTAACTGTCTCACTCTACCAGCACCACCCCTCCAGACTCCACAGCACCCAAAGGTGCCTTCAGTATCCTCTTCTCCTCAGCCTTCTCCCTTTCCATAGCAGAAGCACATAAGTTTCTACCGCATACCTCTCCTTATGAAATCAATTAATTTTTCTTTGGAGACCAAAAACACAACTAAATTTCTCCAGCTTACTCAGCAATCCAAGCCTGGTTGTTTGTTTATTTGCTTTCTAGAGGAAGAAAGAACACAGCTGGCTGATCAAAGAGTATTTGAAAGACTTCACTTTCAGTTTCCGTCCCTTTGATGAAACCTCTCCATTTATCAAAAAAAATATATCCCAAAAAAGCCCACATCACTCTAGAATAATTCAACACCACCAGTAGTTTCACACAAATACATACTTCATTTTGCAAACATTTATTCCTAACTCCTATCCTGGACATTTGAACATCCCCTTTGTCACAGCTGACTTCAGTGGCTTATACCCGCCCAAATCTACGTCCACAGCAGCATCACCAGAAAACCCCCAGAGGATGCTGCTGGGAAGCTGACCAAGAAAGCTGTAGCAACTTACACGCTCTTCTGGTTTATGTCCAGTCTAAAGAATGGAAAATATTTCCCCTCTTCATATTTCCAGTTTCTGAGCTTATCAGGTTCCCAGTCCTCACTAGCACATAGCTGTGGTGCAGATGTTTGGCCAGTACTGGTTTCACAGGACAAGGTGCCAGGCACAGCTGCTGTCCCAGCACATCTCATCGTGTGCTGCACTGGGAGAGGGGGAAACTCCCCCAGTGCAGACAGCTCACAACAGGCACACCCCCATGCCTATCCAGAGCTGGGGACCATGCACATCCTCTGCTCCATCCCTCTCCACCTCACATCTCTCCAAGGTGCTCAGGCCTCCAGGAAGTGAAGCCACAAAACCCTTCTGACATTGGGGTCTAAAGACATTGGAAGAAGGGCAACCCTGGTGGTGGGGAGAGGACACCAAGTGCCACATCCACAGCTTTAGATCCCTCCTGCAGGACCTGCTCCCAGTGACTGAGTTCACAAAGCTCTTGGAAAACAGCCGATGCAACAGCTCCATCACACTCCCAGGGGAGAAAGCGTCCCAGACACGTGCCAGCCGTAGCAGTGAACCTCCCCAGGCTGTGCACGTAGCAGCACTGCAAACCCTAGTACTCCATCGTAGCACCAGAAGAGAGAAAAAAAAAGGCTCGTTATAGAACACATGCCGGGAGCGCTTGGAAAGCTGAGTGGGTGATCCCAACCCCACTTCCAAACCTACATCCAAGGCCCAGATTTATCTCCCAAGATATTTTCACAGCTCTTCTCAGGAACACATGCTTTTACTTGCTGTGCAAGCAGAGCACAGCACTCAAAGACATGTTCTACCAGTCTTTACAGCCCAAATACCTTCCCAGATTGGGAACTTACATTCTTTGTGGTGCAGACTGGTGGCATTATGCTCTGATTTCCCCTGGCTGAGCTATGTTCTTCAGGTGAACTGTTTCCTAGTCCCTGGAAAGTTTAGCTACTATCTCTGAAGGAAGGTAAGCCTTAACTATCCTAAAAAAATGTCATGTTCATGGAATAAGGCAAATTAGGAAGCCTGAAAACACCACAGGCATGCCTTTGCATCACCACATACACAACTGTCCAATGTTACCTGGTCCCACCACAAGATCCTGGCTGAACACACAGTTCTGATGGCCCTCTTGCTGTCCTCTTCTCTGGACAGACACAGGAATCAGCTTCCAAACTAATAAGCCCCTGTGAGAGCTGAACAAAAGCTTCCATACGGAGAAAGATCTACAAAAATCTAAACACCTACAGATAAAACACAAGCAATAGAAATCATAAAGCAAAGGCCTTAAATAGTCATTGAATCTAATAAGATCATATCTGAGTAGTGGGTGTATCAAATCCCTGGGCAGTGTTTTTGCATGGAGTGATGTGGGACTGCTGATCCCCTGTTCCTCCACCCCAACACGTTCTGCTGTTGCTTGGATCAGTTCACAACACTCACACCACCTGCAATACACCTTGCCTTCCACAATCAAATGGGCTATGAACTCCTTGTAAAAGTATTCTGAATTCTTGGGCATCACCTGGTGTTCAGCCAGAACCACCTGAGAGCATAAATCCTTTGCCCTGTGAGAAGCAGTGTTCACAAACAATTTGATCCGCGTCTATACACCACGAAAGCAGCAATTTCATCTCCCAGACCAGCTGAGATAAATGGAAGAGCAATTACAGAAGATGCAGCAACATTTATCCTTTGTATATCAACATTACTTTGCGTTTTAACTGTAATTTTCTCAAGTATATTGTCCTAACGAGCTCTGTAGAATTTTAGGGCATGACTCCAATAAAACTCCCAGTCACAACATTTACATTGGAGAGACACATCAGATTCTTTTCTCAGGGAGCTGGTGGGTTCCAGGGCAGGTTGAGGAGCCCACAGGGCAGGAACCAAGGAGATCTGCAGGTCTGCCAACGGACCCGTGGACAAACTAACCAGCACCTTCATACTCTGAATAGCCCAGGAAGTGTGAATCCAGAGGGGACAGGCACTGAGTGGGGCTATGCTGGATGGGGTTGGATGCCCATCCTCTCCAGAGTTTATTGAATAAGAAATATTATATTAAACTCTTGGTAAATAAATTCACATAGAATCCAGGTGTGAGAGGCAATCAAATACACCCCCCATGTCCCATTTGCCTACAGTCCTGGTGAAACCTTTAGGGCTGCTGCACAGCAAATGCACATTTGGGAGCAGGGAAAAGGGGAAGGACATGCTTGATTGTTCCCTAGCTGGGGATGCTATCTGGGGTATGGGATCAAATGCCAAACAAAGCAAAGCTGAAAGGTTTCTGCTTTGGTTGCCTCTGTACTGACAGCATGAAAATGTGCAAAAAGAAATTTGCAAGGGAAGTTGTCTAAAGTATGACTTTCAGGAAAAGCCTTTGTGGCAGGCACAGATAAAACACCATCACTGCACAAAACCACAGAGACTATTCATGAATATATATTAAAAATTCAAATTGTGAAAAAGCTGCATATATTAACAAATCCAAAAATGACTTCCACTTTAAGAACAAATTTGGCCTAATGAATTAATGAAGAATTTTTCTGGCACTAAAAGAGTGTTAAGCATAAAATATAGCCTCTGTGAAGAAAAATCAGCCAGTCTGGATAAACTGGACCATCCAAATTCATCAAGAATCCATTGGCTTTGAGTACCAAGAGAAAAGCTCTACAGTTTAACAAAGATTTAAGAAAGAGTTCTCCCTTATCTGCAGCAGGCACCATCTCCAGAAAGTTGCTACCACTTTCCCCCCCAGCTATGTGTCCATGAGCTCTGTGTCCACACAGTGTTTGCACATGGACATCCATAGCAGAAGACAAGAACTGACCATTCTGAAGGGCTGCAAAAAAAAATAAGTCTCCTCTATGGCCCCAGCTCATCACCCAAGGACGTGTTTGCTCCAAGTTTTAAGGAAGTAAAAACTTCGAAGTAGAAGCTGAGGATAGCAGCAACTGAGACAACCTCAACATCTGGAAAAGTCATGTTGTCTGCAGAGCTGCTGCCTCATGACAAAAATAGTGCCTGGGCCAATCAGCTTGTCCCTGGTTGTGCAGCTGACTGGAGACTTCACAATTTGACACATATCAACAGCCAGACCTCCTCCTCTGACCTATTCAAGCACTGCCTGAGCAAAGGCTTTGCCACTCTTGGCCTGTGGCTTCTTGGCTGTGGACACCAGTTTGGCCAAGAAACAAAGTCATTCAGAGCAGCTATCAAATTGTGGGGGCAGAGGATGATGTCTTCTTTCAGTCGCACAGTGCTGAGGAGCAAACACACAGGGTCAGCCTCAAAAAGAAGCTGCAGATGTGGCTCTATCGGATTTCTGGTGGTTTTCTATAGATCTCAAAGGGTCAAGTGACTGGAAGCATCTCCCAGTCCCTCACTTGTGGGAAAAGGGTACTTGCATTTATCCACAGTTCAAACAAAAGTGCAAACTGGCAGTAATGACCGTTCTTTGGCCAAGTTGCCAATCCTGAAGATTTCCACAAAGTGAGTTTTGAAGACTGTAATTGGGGTCAGGAAGAGGCACTCAAAACTAGAAAAGTCACATAGTCATCCTTATTTTTATCTGTTTTAATCAAACCAGCAAGGATTTCATCAAACTCTGACAACAGGGATTAAATTGTACATGGTGCTCACGGACAGCTGCTATCACAGACCACAGCTGCCCAAGAAAAAAAGCACATTTTCTTCCATTCTACTGTACTCTTGGTTTGAAGACAGTATCCTAAGAGTCGTGAAGACCCTCAGACATTGGAGAACTCTGATTTGCAGGTTTTAATTACTTCAGCAGTCTGTAGTCATGCACAAACAAACAAAAATCATATCATGGCATTTACTCTCTAATAACTAGAACCAGTTACAAAAATGTGAAATACTCTTTCCTAAACTATGTTCACTCAAAGCTGAAAAGAAATGTATTTATTCTGCAGACCTGGATCACCTTTTCCCCAGCCCAGGAGACAATGTAAAAGCAAACAGCTCTAAGCCAACAGCTCATTGATCAGGGTGCTCAGCTTGGCTTTGCGAGCTCCACATTCAGGTTGCTCATGGACTCATTTCAGTACAGAGACTTGACCAAGGTCTTTGATGCCTTCACTGCCAGGGAAGTGCTGGGGCCATACTTTAAATAGCTCAGAAGGTTACTGCATTCACATCATGACAGAATAAAATCTTTACTGGGTTTCCATTGGTAAAAAAGAGATTTTGAAAAAATTGAGCCGCAATTTTCTGGCCAGTCCTACAAATTAACTAGTATTTCCTAGTTAAAAATACTTCCTAATGCTTCAGCTTGCATCATCAGGCCACATTAAATATGAAGATGATAATTTCATGAAGGTGTCACGATTAGAGATATCTGTGTCCTGAAGGATTTCCTGAATTTTGCTCAGCAGGATGCAATGTTAGCTTCCTCATCCGCATAATTTCCAGTTTCCACTAACAGTAGTTAAAACTGGTCAGGCAAATTATTCTTTAAGAGGCCAAAATTAGGTAAAAAAAGCACTGATGAGATCAGGGGACCCGATGAAACTCCAGATGAAACTTCTGAAAGGTAATTAAAGCCATGACCAAGCCCTCAGTGTCCTACAGAGCTAGTTTATATAATCAGGGTATTGGTGAAAATCTCCAGCTTCACTGATGTATTATTGAACACTTTTCCTCTGCAGCTCAGCTGTTAACCCCATGTCTGCAGTGCTAGACAAGGTGGTCACAGTTTGGCAAGAGAAAGGACTAAACTGATGCAGCTTTCATGGACAAACCTATTGCAAGTCCAGAAGGAACCACTGTCGACACACCATCCAGCACAACACCTTGTGCTCTTCACTGCTGAATTCCTCCCCATGGTCCCTGCAATTCCTGCTTGTGCAAAAGCACAGCTTCTCAAAAGCACCAGTTCCAGGATGGAGATTTCTCCCTTCGTTAAGCAGGAATGGGTCATGCAGAGTTTAACCAGCCCCTCTCACCTTCCTGGGAGCTCTGCCAAATTCACACGGGAACCGAGGCATCTACATTTTGGCACAGAGCACACCTGAAGCCAGAGCAACTCCTGCTGGCTTGCTTTTGCTTCCATCTACCCACAGAAGGTTTACGAGGCCCCAGTTTGCTTTTCTAGAAGGGGTATCTTCTGTGAGATGAGCACATCCAAAATAAAACACAAACCTTAAGGAGTTCAGCTGAATCAGTGACTTTATTCCTTCCTATCTCTCGCCCTCCCAAGACGTCTGGGAAGACAGCCTGCCATAGTTGACTGAAAGTCAGCACTGCAGGCAACTACTTAGTTTAGAGACTATCCATTTATCCTGGTCTCCCAGCCATAATAAACATCTATAATCTTTCAGTCAAATTTTTTTTTCACTAAATTCTGAAGCAAGATTTACTACAAATGGATGATTAAAAAAAAAAAAATAGAAGGCTAGTACATTCTGACACAGCAATGTGCTAACATTAACACAGGCCTTTTCCAAAGAAAGATATATGCAAAGCTCAGAAAGTTAGATTCTTTCTCCTTAATTATAATTTGTAACTTCTAAGTAGGCAATTTAGATCTGGCTGTCATATTTCAAATGGAAGACTAGCCTACCCATCGCATGCAGATGAAGTGAACACTTTAAAGAGTGCTCAATGGGAATGTCTTTATTCAAATGAGATGCTTAAAGTGAATGAAAAGCTCCCATAAAACACAATTTCCTTTTCCTTCAAAAGCAAGGATTACTTCAAGAGACAGCTTTACTAGCACACTGAAAAGATATTAATAGGTGATTTAGAATAAAATGGAAAACATTTGTTTTGCTCAATTCTGTGATACAAAGACGTGTTGGGCTTAAGATCCTCCAAAAGCTAAAGACAAAGAGATTTTAGTCCAAGACCTCCTCAAGACTTTAAAGATAGCACAGTTATGGGATTGTATCGAGATGGTTCTCCCTTCCCATTGTCCTGCACGTCCATCCAGCACAACATCTCCCCTCTGGGGATTCACAGGAGCCACAGACATTGTCAGCATCACCCACAGGCAGGGTCTGGGCGCAGCATTCCTCCCCTGGCCAGAACAGGAGATAACCACGAAGCAGCAAAGAATACCTCTCACAGCACATCATCATGAGAGCACTCCTGTTGTGCAAAGGTACATTTAAATCAGCAGTTGAAGAAGCCCAAACCTTTCAGTGCAACTCTGCCAGTTACAAGTAAAACATTATGTTTGTGAGAAGAATAATTATGTAGCAAAAAATCTCTGGTACAGACTCAGTAAGTCAAGCAATTCAGAAAATTAGATTTTAGGAGGACTGGTGGAAAAGCACCTTAAAACAATGAATACCAGCAACAAATATGTGCAGAGTAGGTATACTATTCCATCACTTGCTATCACAGCAACACCAAGGAATAGCAAAGTACAAGATAAAAATGTTGCTGGGATCAGAGAAAATAATAAACAAACAGGACCTTTACCAGGCTTCTTATTACAGAAAAAAAAAAAAAAATAGCTTCAGGGCACTTGGATGAGTGACAAATCCAATCTGAAAGGGTGATGGACTGCAAGAGGAACAAACAATTCCAAGATGCTGATTTCCTCCCCCCCCCCCCCCAAAAGAATCATTACTGGGGTGAGGGTCAAGCTGATGAACATCCTAATGTATGCCAAATTAGCAACAGATCCTGTACCAAACACAGATCCTAATGCTGACAAAAATTGCTAGTGTGGAATCAGAAGGTTTTTCCGTATTTGAACTTGTAAAGCCTCTGAAATGCATATACAAGTATCAAGAACAATGGTTGGTTTGTGCTTTAAAGCATAAGGAAGGAAAGGAATTCTTCATAATATAACTAGAATCAGGCAGAAATGAGAGAAAACTTTGGGTGAATATTTGAAACATCCTTATGAATATCAGCCTGGGCATGGAAGAGTCTGGCAGGATCCACAGAAAAGTGTGGCAGAGGTCCAGGAGACACTACTGGAGGGTATTAGGGTTTGGACTACAGGTTTATTTCCACATTACAGGGTGACTACAGGGTCATGGATGTGGGTTGCAGGAAGCTTAAATGAATTAGTTTAGTTGTGGATGGAAAAGCATCCACCTCATGTCCTGTTCCAGAAGAGATGGTGGAGCCAGATTTGGGCTCAATTACCCGGCAGTGACATTGGAGAGACTCCTCTGTGGTTACCACACCCCAGCAGCACGAGCCCAGAGCTCTGCCTAATAGAATTAATTATTTCTCTTGAATTAATTTATATTGCTTGCTGGAGACTTTTGAAGTTTTTAGGCTGGAGATTCAAAAAAATCTCAGTAAGAGGGTATGAAGATGCTCCTTTGTTTCAGGAGCATCTGGAGCTACCTGCTGTGGAATGTAATGCTTCTTCAGTACATTCAAGACTGGCCTGGGGCTACATGAATCACTGGTTTGAAGTTGCCTTGCCATTCAGTATGTTTTAATCACACATCCCCAGACCCCACTAGAACTGCTTTTGCCCTCCTGCATCTTATTTTTCTTTATCTCAGGTGATGGGCCCCAGCAGCACATGGTCACAAGTACAGTGCCCCCTCCATTCAATCTGGAAAACTCCATCCCCACTCTGATCTTGCTTTACTGGGAACATTTTCAGGCTCATTCAGTCTCATTTCCAAAACATCCAAGTCTTCTTGCTTTGCCAAGCTGCCCTGTTGAGCCTTACCACTTTGTTTACTTGCTTAAAGCTCTTGACACTCGACATCTACTCACCAAGGTCTAGCAGTTCATCTTCTAGGAGAAGAAAACAAAGCCTCAGACTCACAGCAACAGGAATGAAAGCAGCTGGTAGCACAGCTGCATGGCTTTCTTCATTTCAAGTCATGCTGGAAGGAGCAGCTCATAAAAAACAGTGCTCAGGTATTCAACTTGTCACTGCTGACAGCCACAACAGCAGTGGGGGTGTCAGGTGCTCAGCAGCATCCCTTCCTTCCACCTACACCTCCCCCAGCTGACAGCCAATAATCAGGACTCTGAAGGCATTTGAAAGGAAAATGCCATGTGAAGATGGACTTATTCAGATCTGAATGCAAGGCAACTGGTGGGAAACTCATCCTGTCTCCACAAAGCCTGCGTGCCCCTGCAGGGATATGAGCCTCAGGAGCATGGTTTTGATGAGGGATCCTGAATTTAAAACATATCTGCTTTTTCCAAGGGTATTCGTTCCTCTACTATGAGATGCCACCTTCCCCAATTAATCCCATTTCTGTTTTTTAGAGCGTCCCACCTTCACTCGGTGGAGGGAGTGCTGGAGAAAAGCAGAAAGAGCAAATACATGAGAAAGCCACAGGAATATTTAGGTAAAACAATAAGATGACACCAAGTTCCACAGGTAGCACTGGGCCAGATTTTCCAGGCACAACATCTGCTGCCCCATCTATTCTGCCCATCTCTGGACACATTTTGCACGTGTCTCAGGTTTGCATACAAAAATCCCAAATTGCACAAAACCAGAGTATCTTTATGCTTCTCCCAAAACAGCATCTGGATAAGTGTCATCTCCCTTCTCACCTGCACATTTCAGACGTATTTATACCATGTAGCCAAACACCTCACTGCATATGCCATAGACCCCATCTGTGCATGCTGAGTTCAAGGGCCATCTACAGCCTCAGCTGGATCTCTCCTGCAGATAAGCCCTATTTTGCATCATCTTTGCAACATGCTGGAATGTAACAATTACCCATCAATTATTCCAGTTTTCTAATAAGCAAGACTGTGGGAAATTGCAGATCCAGCCACTTGCTTCTGGGAGAGATGGTCAACCCGCC
The DNA here is from genome assembly GCF_003031625.1 of Empidonax traillii. Classification (NCBI taxonomy): domain Eukaryota; kingdom Metazoa; phylum Chordata; class Aves; order Passeriformes; family Tyrannidae; genus Empidonax; species Empidonax traillii. The sequence goes on along the minus strand of NW_020955544.1, from coordinate 159,153 downwards.
TGGTAAAACACCAGGAGATACTTGATGGCTACTTTTCTCCTTTTTATTAACTTTTAACATAAAATACTATTTTATAATCATGCAAACTAAAAGCATTTCACTGTAGGGTGTATTTGTAATGAATGTTGGAGAAATGACCTATTTGGAAGTGAATCAAATTACAAATTCACATAACTAAATTTTCAGGATCTCTCTTAGGCATACCAAGCAGAAATGAAAGAAAATGTAGACAAGTTCAAGACAAAAATAAACATTTGTAATACCAGGAAATGTGACTTTTTTGAGTAATAAATATGTGTTAAACAAGAACAACATTTCAAGGAACCAAGTTCAGTTCCCACTGTTTGGAATTTGCTATATTTTAGAACATGTTAAAGAAATAGGTGCTTTCAAGTCTGGTCTGTGCATAGCAATCATAAGCAAAACAGCATGTGATTTCCCAAGGAAGCATAATAATTTTAGAGTCATAGTGTACTAGACTTGAGATTGGATTATGCATACTCTTCTTAATCATCTCAATTCCTTGAAGAAATCACTTATATAGAAGTGAGCAGTTTCTACAGTGGACTTGACATCTCTTGAAACAGAAGACTGTCGATGTTCTTTTGAAGCAGGATCTTAAACAGCATGAACATTTTATGTATATATATAAAAATACATTTAAATACCACAGCTTTCAGATGTACTTAAACAACATAAAAATTGTTTTCTTAAATCACTAGGTTTGAAGCACTCAGGCACCAAAAGATGCAGACAGGCAATTAGTAAAATTTTCAAAAGCATTTCAAAATTATGGTTCAAACTGGTTTTTGTTTTCTTGCTTCCCCTTCCCATGGAATAGCTATTTCAGACCCTTGCTACTCCAATGGATGGGAATCCTCCCTCATTTCCATCTTAGCTAATGGCTACGCTACAGTTAATGGATATTTTATCCCCATTTTTTTCCTTGGTCCGATGTGCTGTTTTGTTTTTCCTTGCCTGCCATTCTCCACTCCCTGAGCTGTCCTGGCCTCCCCAGGGCTCTGCATTCTCTCTTCTCCTTCACTGAGCCCCCACTTCCCAGAGGTTCCCACAGCCCCATCCAGACCAGGTGTGGCCAGGTTCATTCCTCCTGCACACCTGGAGCCTAAACGACACTGTGAGGAAAATTCAGGAACCCCAGATTGGTGTTTAATCAAATTGTTTAATCAAAAGCTGCTATAAATGATGGGACACCCCACTGCAGCCAGGTTCACCCCAGCTCCCGAGCACCTCCCTGCCAACGCACCGCCGCGAGCCAGCCGGGGTTACCTGAAGGGGTAGGCAAAGGCTATGTCAATGCTGAGGTCACTCTCTGACTTGTTTGCACAGTCCACACTGAGGCGCAGCTCTCCAGAGTACCCACCGCATGTTGCAAACGCAAAGATTGCAAAAAGCTGTCAAAAACAAACAACATTTTTATTTTATTTCATTACGGCAACCCCCCACAAGCAGATCCATGCAGTAGCTCTTGCTGCAGCACCAGCCCCCCTGGGGTCAGGTCATCCATCACTCCCTGCATTCAGAGCACTGTCACACAATACTCTGCACCCTTCCCAAAAGCAGATGCAAAGAACCATGAAAAGTGAAGCTCTGTTGCCACGCAGACAGAAGCACCACCATTTGTCCATGCCCGGCATCTCAGCCTTCCCCTCCTGTCTTAAACCCCATTTGGGATTCACAACCCAGGCAGCTGTTTAAATCATCCCACTGACAGGAGAGACTGGACAAGAAGAGAAGGATGAATATTGACTGAGCATAATGAGTCAGTCTTAACCAAAACAGAAACACTTGCAGAAGTATTTACAAGGAGCAACCAGAGTAGCCCAAGAAGTGGCCGCCATCCCACAGCATGGCAAAACACAGAATTTTGTTCCCCCTCTTCCAGCTGATGTATGACTTGGCAAAAAAACACTTTTTAGTTTATTACTTTTACTAAATCACTGCCATAATCCAAGATGGATATAGAGGTGCATGAAACTGACAGCAAAGCAGAAAAACAATTTCCAAACTTCGGATAAAAATCAGGCAAACTGGAAAGGAACAAAGAGCTTGGGTGGGTCTGATCCAAACCCATACTACATCTTAATCTTCCAGGATTAAAAAAAGTAAAGGAGGGAGTGTGCAAGCCAGAGACACATCACCATTTATACCAAGGGTTCAAACAGAGAAACTGGAAGCAGGCATAAGTGTCTTAAAACATCATTGACATAGGCTTCGATGGAAAACCCCGAGCAGAAGTGGGGACAGTTCATTTATGCAGTGGTAATTTAAATTAAAGGACAAGTTAGATTTTGTTGATTGCAGCACTGTAGCTCCGAAGTAACTCCATCAGCTTTAACAGAGTTACTATGAGATCTGCAGCAGGGCAGATATGGGAAATGACAAGCCAATGCCCAATTCCAGCCACAATTAAATAAGCTGAACGTCAGCAACCCTGACGAGACAAACAGTGCACACATCTGGGAAAGAAAACATGGTTTTGGACACTGAAAAATTATGCTGCAAGTAGATGTAATGGCAAAATAAAGAACAGAAAAATATAATAAATAGAAAAAATAGATCTATTCTTGTGGCACAGGGCTTTGCAAAACACACCATTAATCTTAGTTCTTCCAATTCACAGCAGAAGCAAAGCCCTAAGTTTCAGCTGCTGAAGCAGTTTTGCCTGTGCACCCTTTCCCCAGAGAATGCCAGATTATAGGGGTGGTTCCTATTATGGGGAGACCCTCCCCAGCTGCAGGGTGATGTGCTCAGCATGACGAAGCACACAGGAGAACAATGCAAGGTCTCCTCCACAACTCACTTCCAATGTGAGAAGGACATATCACATATGGAGGATAGATTTGCAAAGGTATTTAGGTACCCAATGAGGAGGAAAGTTGATAAAAACTTTGATTGAATCAATTCTTCTTCCTGAGCTCGCTGAAGAAAAAGGAAAGCTGAACTTTACTACAAATTGACTTGTTAAGTATGTGCCACTATAACTTAAACAGTGTTCCTCCATCCTAAATGAGATGATTCCTCTGTACAAAAAAGAGTTTCTGCCCTTACATGTAGCACAGCACTGAAAATCAACATTAATCACCTCAGGTTAATTTGTGAGGTGATGTAAGAAAACAATATATTAAGGAGAACAGGAGAGAAAGCTGACCTGCTTTCTGGCCTAATTAACAGAGCTGCAAATGCAAATGTTTTGCAGGTACATAGAGAGGTACAAAGATTAACAGTGATATATAAAGTGGGAACTGAAAGCCTGTGGGTTGAGACCGACCTGCCATAAAGGAAGAGCCATCACCAGCTCTCAGCAAGGGGATAAGCAGAGGAAAGAGATGCAATTGAAATGCACTGGAAATCAGCATAATGGACGTCACCATGTTTTACGACCCAGGGCAAAGAGCCATGCCCAAAAACACAACTCAGGCTATTCCTTCCCAGAGAGTATCTCCTCCAGAGTTCCTGGTTTTTCCTCTCTCCTCTTGAGAGCATCTCTGACAGCAGACTCAGGCACCTGGAGTCCGTGGCCCTCAGATAGTTCAAATTTAGCCTTTACTCACCCTCTAGCCCTGCATTCAACTCTTAAACAGAAGCTTTTCAGATGCCTTCACTTGTTCAGCAAACCCTCCAGGCACAACCACCAGCTCCCACCCTTGCTCAGCACACTCTCTGCTCCACTCACCGAGTCAGAACCCACAAGGCAGGTGGGAAAGCAAAAAGGACACAGCTGGAGACTTTTATACCAAACTTCAGCAATGCCTCAGCCAACTCAAGCTTGGCTCCTTGCCATGGCTGGATCAGAGGCTGCTGATGGATGGGATCACTCAGCTGCCTGTAATGCCCAGCCAGTCCCCACAGCTGCATGCTGAGGACACCAAGCACCTTTTGGAAGCCTATTTACATTTTGCATCAAAGGAGAACAGAGTGAGGGCTGTAAATTAGTGGTATTTCTCTGTGGTATCTTGGCCAAGCAGTGGTGTAATTCTCCTCCTCCTCCTGCCTCTGCATTTTTCCTTTCCTCCCCATCCTGCCCCAGGTTGTACTGCTTGATGTTGTTAGAGGAGTGCCCAGTGCAATAAGCCAAGATTTACTCACTGGCTTTTTGTGCACACAGTAATTCTGTGGCAGTTTCAGGGATGCTGTAAACACCACTGTATTTTATTAGAGCAGGATTTGTGTAAATGGCAGTTGTAAACCCCATAATGGGAGCTTTATGGGCCAGATTCAATAAAACCTCCATCTGTGAGATAATTTTATTGAACCTGGCCTCTCTGAAATTGAAAAGTTTATGGAGAAAGGGAAAGTGTTTCCCTATGTTCCTATTTACTCTTTGCCTATAAATCCACACTCAGCACCACTCCTATCAGCAGTGTGCCTGCACACTGCTTCTCCCCTTCACATGAGATAAATCTCCCCCGCATGTAGTTACCTCTGGTTATCGCATGGCTGCTGCCTCCCACAGCTCAGCCCCGACAGCCAGTCCTGTGCTGGCTTCCCTGGAGCAGCAGTGGAGAAACATGGGTGCCCTCGAGGCAACAAATCCTCGTTGCCATGGCTGTGCCAGGCTACTCCTGCCCGCTGGCACGGGAGTAAGGCAGACCCTGCCATCCCCTGTGCACCCCGTCCCTCCTGCAGCTGCAGGTATTGCCTTGACATTGCAATGCAGTGGAGAGGTTGGTGCCCTCACATGTGCCTGGACCCTTGCAGGGAAATGGAAAATATCTGCCCACAGCCTGGATCAGTGTTTACCCCATATTCTGTGTGGCATAACATGCTAAGCAAGCATCCTACTCGTTAGGTGTACACTGTCGAAGCAGTTACCAACACGCCCAATGTGGCCATAGACTGGTGGGAAAGAGAGAGGAAGGGACATTTTTTGTGCTTCCCAGAACAGACTGGAGCAATGCACGTCTCTCCTGTCCAGTCCAGCCTGGCTTGAAGATTACCCTTCTTCCTCATGGACTCAGACACATTTGTGACAAGGCAATGAGTTTCCGTATGGAGATTGGCATCCCATCCCCTGCTGCTGTTACAATGATATTCCCTCTATGACTTCCAGCCATGGCCTGGACTTTGGTATATTTTTATGAGGAACTCAGGTAAATCCCATAGTCTAACTTAAACCAACAGAAATTACATTTTTTACAATACTGTGCAACAATAAGCAACCTTTCCTGTCAAATCAGATGAACATGTTTTAAAGTTCAGTTGGCTCCTTAGCACTTTAAGGAAAAAACAGCAATATAATACCCAGCAGAGCACATGCTTCTCACACCAGAGGAGACCAGGGAAAGGTTCATCAGATGACTTATGGGATCAGCTCCCTTCTTCCAATGCCAGGCTTCAACACAATAGCAATGGATGCTCTAATTTGGTCTTTAGGTGCTGTTATTTATCCAGACTCAAGGCTGGTCCCCTTGTTTTACAGCCCAGCCATCCCTGGTGGCCAGGGACTCAGGGTGTGCCATGCCCTAAGGGAGCAAACGTCCCAGCTGTGCACGAGACAGTTGGCTGAATCTCAGCATGCAACCCTGGACATCACTCATCCCACTGTGGAAGGGAAAAATGGGATCATTTTCCATCGCTTCTCCGTGTTTGGCTTTCCAACAATTCCCCTCAATGCCTGCTGAGCCACAGGCTCACTCTGAACACCAGGAGAAGGCAGAATGACTCCTGACAAGGCAAGTTAAAAGGCTTATGTAGCACATGTTACAGCTAAAACATCCCGGTAGGAAGATAACGCTGTCATTTAAAATTGATGAAACTTTTATATAAACCACTTGCTTTTTCCGGGAGCACGCCTGCCCTGTGCAGCCGCCTTTGGCAGCTTCCTGGCAGATGTGATGGAGCCGTGCTGAAGCTGCATCCCAAATCTATCCCACTGGAAAGGGGAGAACCCTGCTCTGCCTGAGGGCTCCTCGATGAGTCCTCCAGAATGGCAAGATCTGAAAAAAAAAGTATCAGTCTTGCCTGGAGCTGTGGTGGCCAAAAACAAGCTGTGAGGGGCATAGTTCACTATGTGGGTTGGTCTCCAATGCTTTCCCTTGTGGTTGAGGGAGGAAAATGGGAATGAACCTGCTGGACGCTTTCCCAGAGAGGTGCTCCCTCCCAGCCCCCTATTCCTGCCCTAGCACTGGAGAGCCAAAGGGAACTCCTGACAGTTTTAAACAGCAACCTGAAACATTCAAAACACCTACTCTATTATTAGTCATTTTACATGTTCAGAGTGTTTTAAAAAAAGACCTATTTTCCTGGCATCACTTCTGGATGTAAGACTTCCCTTTCCCCATATTGCTATAATAAAGAGACTGCAAAACCTTTGCCAAGTGTTCTACTGCTTTACACTTTCTGCTGCTCACTGTGGCCAAGGGCGCGCGTGGAGCGCGGAGGGATCGCGCCGCTCCGAGGGCTCTGGAGACGTCCCCCCGCTGCCGGCATCGCTCACCCAGCAGCGTCTCGTTAAACTGAGATTATTTATTTATAGGGCAGACCAGTAATTGAACATTATTATTAAGGCTGTAAAGGGAAGGTTCGAAGGCACTAAATGACTGTACGGGAAACATTTACTGCAGAGCTGATGGCCCAAAATATGTCACCAGTGAAGGATTAGGAAGCGCTCTCTCCTCTGGGTCTCTGCCTGTTTCTTTTTTAAAATCTGGCATTTTTCCTGCATGGATCTGAGCTGCAGACTTCCTGGAATCACTTCTCCTACATACAAGCCTTTGTGCACTGGAGATTATCAGATTATTGACTTTGGGATTCCTAATTATATCAACTTGACTGGTTGATGAATTGGAGGTGGATGGCATCGCAGCCGACGCAGTGCTGGGGGGGAGGCGATGACTAGCAGGAGTCATTTTCCTCCAACAGTTATACAGGGAGAAAGCTGAAATATATTCTACTCCTGCTGAGAAATAAACCCTAAAGCAATACTTCAGTAATTGCTGGGATTTAGTGTCCCCCCCCCATAAATAAACAGCAGCACTGCTAAGAACACTCCTGTGCCTGCCCAGACCTGGTCTGTGTGCAGGGAAAAGCCCAGGGATGAAGGAACAACTCAGAGTTCAGGCATGAAGAACCACATATGCCACTGCCACCCACCTGGAGGAGACTAACCTGCTTTACAACTTCCTCAACATGGCTGTGGGGTCTTTGCTGGGGCATTTGCAGCAGTAACCTCTGTTTGGCATTTTAGGGCACCCGCAGAGGGCAGGCCTTGATGCCGCTGGCTGGATGGAAAGACCTAACCCCAAGGCAGGCAGGAACCCCATGGTATCCTCTGTTTAAAGCACAGCATTTCCCTTAATGCTTTGCATTTTTAAAATGAAAAAAAATCAAAATACTTAATTTGATTTTTAATGGAAAGATTTATGGAAATGAAATAGGGGTATTTTTAGTGAGTAAAGATCATGTTAAAATAATTTGGTTCCACAATGCTTTAATCCCAAGGAGACAGATTTCTCTCTTTTTCTTTGAAGAAAACCTTTATTTTTTTATTCATCTTCCATTGATTATTCTAAAAATCCCATTTAACTCCACCACATAATGGTATGGTAGTCTTTCCTCATTATATTTTAATAGAATAAAACCCAACTGTATATGAGAGGATTAGATAGCCATTCGTTGGGGTAAAGAACATTGTTCCTCCAGATGGCCAGACAGAATCTGTGTAATGCCTTTCCTATTTATTAAGTTCAAAATGTAATGCAAGCTGATGAGATGTGTTTCATCCGGTATTTAATGGGTCAGCCACACAGTTGAAAGCTAATGCTAAGGTTGGCAGCATGCATGGAAGAGTTAACAGCCAGGAAATAGAGACACATTTAGAGCATCTCGTCTTGGACTCAGTGAAATTAAAAGTTGTAAGAGGACAAAGGTACTTACACAAGCGGGTCAGAGATGCAGAGCTCTCCCAGCCCCTCTCACCATTAGTCAAAGGTTTGAGGTAAACATTTACAAGGGCCTGAGGGTTATTTTAATTTATTGTATAAACTGCTTTCTGCACAAGGACATGGACAGATCGGCAACAAGTCTTCCCTGAAACAAGAGACATGGATATGTGCTGCAGAGAGGTTTAGGAGTACCTGGGGTAATTACTGGGTGTATGTGGCCTCATTTGGGATATATCACAGTTGTATCTACAGCCTGCAGCCCTTGTCCCCTCCGGCTGCAGAACAGCCTGGAAGTTACGGCTCTTCCTCTCCACAACTCCCCCTTTGTGTCCCCTTCTTTTAAGGACGTGGGAGCACAAGTTGGACAGGCATGTTTAGAAATGCACATATAATCCCTGAATGACTCATGCTGTGACATATGTCACTGCAGCAGAGACATGTGCTCCTTTTTGGGCCTGAGAGCTTTTCCAGTCCTAGACTGCCAGCAAAAAATGACAACCATGGTGGTCTCTATGAGGATCCACGTTGTGACAGTGCCTATAGAGCATCACAAGTGCCCAGAGTCCAGGAGAGCAGCCACTCCTGGGCTGTGTCCCCTTCCTCTTGACCACGCCAGCTGTCCCCCCACGTGCCCACACTGTCTCATGAGCTGCTTTGGCACCAATCACATGTGACCACCACAGGCAAAACCAAGGAAAGCCACGGTGAGGTAAAGGAGAGGTTTTGTAAATGGTCATGTTAATTCTTATTTTATTAACACGTAACGTGCAACAACCCAGCAAACAGTCAGGTTAATGCATAAATGTAACACTGTTCCTGCTCCCTCCTGAACACCCAGGTTTTGTGCAGACTTTACAGGGTGATTATATGGGATTTATTGTCTAACAAGTGTAAACATTTAATTATAAAATAAAAAGGGTTGGATGGCTGCTCGTTTCCTTGTTTACTGGTGTGTTTACAAGCATATGGGTTTAAAATGGCCAACGATGTAACATAAATGCATACAGAGCATGACCCAAGTTATTACTAAGTAGGATTTACTCCCTCTAATAATCACATGGATTTACATTATGGCTGAGTGACATCCACACACGGGAAGCATTCTGTGAAGAGAAAGTGCTCCCAAACTTACTGTTGCTAAGCTCCTGATGGTCGATAAAGCCACAGGGGCTCAGTGACAACTAAGACTACACCACACCCTGTCCACTGCAGCACTGGGTGGCAGGGAACCACAAACCCAGCTTGCAAAAACAGTGTTGTACACAGTGCACATACTATCAGCCCTGGGCTGGGGCTGGGACAAGGCACTTCTCCTAGCTGGAGAGACCAGCCCCATCCCCAACTCTCCCAGCATCACCACCAGGCACCACTGGCTGGGTCGAGTCCCCTGGCAACACTCTCTGAGGGCTGCTGGGGCTGCTTCCTCACCTAATTTGTGTCTTTTTTCTTTCCATTAGCTTTAGCTCCTTTCCCAGCACTACTCGGTAGACCTGGGCTCCAGAGGGGAATTTTTCCTGCTCTGGTGACAGATGCACAGAGCGGAACTGAGAGGCTGGAACACTCCTCTGACCAGAAAATGCTCCAACAGCTGGGTCCCCACAGTGTGGCACAGCATGGGGGCTGCAACCAAACC